>NC_091474.1:64501142-64758642 GCF_036971445.1 Narcine bancroftii | reverse complement strand
TTTGGCTGGATTGATCGTTAGGTCGAAGTCGGCCAGTCGGAAAAAGAGGGTGCACAGGTGAGACTTGTGTTGTGCTCAGTCTCTGCTGGTGACAAGGATGTCGTCCAGTTAAATGAATACGAAATTCAAATCCCTGCCCACTGTATCCATAGGCACTGGAAGGTCTGGGCGGCATTCTTGACCCCGAGCGGCATGCGTCGGAACTCGAACAAGCCGAAGGGGGTGATGATGGTCGTTTTGGGTATGTCCTCGGAGTGCACTGTGATTTGGTGATACCTGCGCATCAGGTCGACCTTGGAGAATACACTCGGGCCATGCAGGTTGGCTGTAAAGTCGTGGATGTGAGGGATCGGGTAATGGTCAGGTACTGTCGTGTCATTAAGCCGTTGATAATCTCTGCAGGGGCGCCAGCCACTGGAGGCTTTTGGGATCAGGTGGAGTGGTGAGGCCCAATGATCCCCAGTTCCTGCAGATGCGAGAACACTTCCTTTGCTATCTGGAGCTTATCCGGTGGGAGCTGGCATGCTTAGGCATGGACCGGAGGGCCTTGGGTGGGGATTTAATGACACACCCCGTGGCGTGGTGAGGCGGCAGAGAACTGAGGCTTGAGGAGAGACAGGAACTCGTCCAGGATACGCTGAAACTCATCCTTGGGCGAGCTGACCGTGGCCATCTGCGGCTGCTCTGTGTGGGAGGCATTGAGGCGAACGGATTGGAAGGTCGCCTACCTCAAATGTCGACCAGGAGTCTGTGGGCGAGGAGGAAGTCAATACCCATGATGGAGGTTGGGAGGGACGAAACGTTGAACCACCATGAGAACTTCTTCTGGCTGATCTGGAAGTGGACGGTCTTGTCGCCATATGTTTGGATCTCCATCTAATTGGCTGCACGGAGGAGAGGTCCTCGAGGCCAGTTCCGGGACTTGATGGCTGTGGCCGGGATGATGCTGATCTGGGCCCTGGTGTCGACGAGGAAGCGTCAGCCGCTGACTGAATCCCGCAGGTAGAGAAGGCTGTGTTCTAGGCCAGACGCCGCAGCCATTAACGGTGGCCGGCCTGCTCGTTTCCCTGGAACAAGCAGGCCTAATGATACATCCGATCCTTGACTCCCCAGCACTGGTGGAAGAAGCAGAGGCCTGAAGTGGATGGCTTGCTTCTGGCTATGCTCTTTGAGGCCCCTGCAGGGGCCAGGTGTTCCATCGCAGCACTAGAAGAAGGCTTGGCATGGCCATGCCCGTGACTTGTAACCTGCTGGTCTGCTGAGCCCTCCGGGAATCATTCAAGCGATAGCTCCCGAGCCTTTTGAGCGACCTTCCTAGGGGCGACGAAGTTCTCCTGGGACAGTTACGGCCGGCTGTCTTCAGGCAGATGGTTGAGGAAGATGCGCTCAAAGAGTGGGCAGTTGGTGTGATTGCCCATAAGCCCGAGCATCTCGTCCATCAACTCGATTGGAGATCTGTCCCCCAAGGCATCAAGGCGCAGCATCCGAGCGGCACGCTGGCGCCTGGAGAGTCCGAGGGAGCCGGTGGGGTGAGAACCTGCTTTTTTTTTTTTTTTTTCATTTTTCACACCATAAATCACAATAGCCATGATATACACTTTTTCTTTTTCACACATTTACAGTGACTTTTTCTCCCCCCCCTCCCTCCTCCCAAGCCACCCCCCCACCCCCCCCCCTCTCATCCATTTTAGGTATACAATCTAGGTTGCATTAATTCAGTCAGACAATGTTGTCATTCAACAAAAATACACCAGAAATTCTACAGAGTCCATTCTTTTCTTTCCTTCTCCTTCCATCAACTTAGGTAATGTTTGTCCTCGGTAGGTTTTTGCTATTGTATTTAATGTAAGGCTCCCATACTTGTTCGAATATTTCAATATTATTTCTTAAACTATATGTTATTTTTTCTAATGGAATACATTTATTCATTTCTATATACCATTGTTGTATTTTCAAATTATCTTCCAATTTCCAGGTTGACATAATACATTTTTTTGCTACGGCTAGGGCTATCTTAACAAATCTTTTTTGTGCATCTTCCAAGTCAATTCCAAATTCTTTATTTTTTATGTTACTTAGGAGAAAGATCTCTGGATTCTTTGGTATATTGTTTTCTGTTATTTTATTTAATATCTGATTGAGATCATCCCAAAATTTTTCTACTCTCTCACATGTCCAGATTGCATGAATTGTTGTTCCCCTTTCTTTTTTACATCGAAAACATCTATCAGATACTGTTGGGTCCCATTTATTTAACTTTTGCGGTGTAATGTATAGACTGTGTAACCAATTATATTGTATCATACGCAGCCTCGTATTTATTGTATTTCTCATCGTTCCAGAACATAATTTCTCCCATGTTTCCTTTTTTATCTTTATATTTAAATCTTGTTCCCATTTTTGTTTAGTTTTACCATTTGTTTCCTCATTCTCCTTTTCTTGCAGTTTAATATACATATTTGTTATAAATCTTTTGATTAACATTGTATCTGTAATCACATATTCAAGGTTACTTCCCTCTGGTAAACGCAAATTGCTTCCTAATTTATCTTTCAAGTAGGATCTCAGTTGGTAATATGCCAGCGCTGTATCTCCAGTTATATTGTACTTATCTCTCATTTGTTCAAAGGATAAGAATCTACTTCCTGAAAAACAATTTTCTATTCTTTTAATCTCTTTTTTTTCCCATTTTCTAAAGGAAAGGTTGTCTATTGTAAAAGGGAGTAGCTTATTTTGCGTCAATATTAGTTTTGGTATTTGATAATTTGTTTTATTTCTTTCTACATGAATCTTCTTCCATATATTGAGGAGATGGTGTAATACTGGAGAAGTTCTATGTTGTACCAATTTTTCGTCCCATTTATATAATATGTGTTCAGGTATCTTTTCCCCTATTTTATCTAATTCTAGTCTCGTCCAGTCTGGTTTTTCCCTTGTTTGATAAAAATCTGATAGGTACCTTAATTGTGCGGCTCTATAATAATTTTTGAAGTTTGGCAATTGTAAGCCTCCTTGTTTATACCATTCTGTTAATTTATCTAGTGCTATCCTCGGTTTCCCCCCTCTCCATAAAAATTTCCTTATTATTTTCTTTAACTCTTTGAAGAATTTTTCTGTCAGTTGTATTGGCAATGCCTGAAATAAGTATAGTATCCTTGGAAAAATGTTCATTTTAATACAGTTTATCCTTCCTATCAGTGTTAGTGGTAGCTCTTTCCAATGCTCTAAATCGTCCTGTAATTTTTTCATTAGTGGATTGTAATTGAGTTTATATAATTGGCCTAGATTTTTGTTTATTTGCACACCTAGGTATCTTATTGCCTGCATTTGCCATCTGAATGGGGATTCCTCCTTAAATTTTGAGAAATCCGCGTTATTCATAGGCATTGCTTCACTTTTATTTACGTTTATCTTGTATCCCGACTCTTCTCCATATTCCTTCAATTTCTTATATAGTTCTTTTATTGATAGTTCTGGTTCTGTTAAGTACACTATCACATCATCCGCAAATAGACTGATTTTATATTCCCTGTCTTTTATTTTTATTCCTTTTATATTATTATCTATTCTTATCGATTCTGCTAGTGGTTCTATAGCTAGCGCAAACAATAATGGTGATAGTGGGCATCCCTGCCGCGTTGACCTGCTTAAGTTAAATTGCTTTGATACATGTCCATTTACTGTCACTTTCGCTAACGGTCCCTTATATAATGCTTTAATCCAATTAATATACTTCTCCGGTAAACTGAATTTTTGCAATACTTTGAACAAGTAATTCCATTCTACTCTGTCGAAGGCCTTCTCTGCGTCTAAAGCAACTGCTACTGCCGGTGCTTTATTTCCTTCTACTGCATGAATTAAGTTAATAAATTTACAAATATTGTCTGTTGTGCGTCTTTTTTTGATAAATCCAGTTTGGTCTAAATTTACCATTTTCGGTACCTGTTCTGCTAATCTGTTTGCTAATAGTTTAGCTATTATCTTATAATCTGTGTTTAGCAGAGATATTGGTCTATATGACGCTGGTGAGAGTGGATCTTTCCCTTGTTTTAGTATCACTGTAATTATTGCTGTTTTACATGAATCTGGTAAGTTTTGTGTCTCATCAATCTGGTTGATTACATCCAGGAGGGGTGGTATTATTAGATCTTTAAATGTTTTGTAGAATTCTATTGGGAGTCCATCCTCTCCTGGTGTCTTATTATTTGGTAATTTTTTTATTATCTCTTGTATTTCTACTGTTCCAAATGGTTCTGTTAATTTATTTTGTTCCTCTATTTGTAGTTTTGGCAGTTCAATTTTAGTCAAAAATTCATCTATTTTCCCTTCGTTTTCAGTTCGGTATAATTGTTCATAGAATTCTCTGAAGTTTTCCTTAATTTCTTTTGGATTATATGTAATTTGTTTGTCTTTTTTCCTTGTTGCCAATACCATTTTCTTAGTTTGCTCTGTCTTAAGCTGCCATGCTAAGATTTTGTGTGTTTTTTCACCTAGTTCATAATATTTCTGTTTTGTCTTCATTATATTCTTCTCCACCTTATATGTTTGTAATGTTTCATATTTTATTTTTTTATCCGCCAATTCTCTTCTTTTGGTTGTATCTTCCTTTATTGCTAATTTTTTTTCTATGTTTATTATTTCCCTTTCCAACTACTCTGTTTCCTGATTATAGTCCTTCTTCATCTTGGTTGCATAACTTATTATTTGTCCTCTAATGAATGCTTTCATTGCGTCCCATAGTATAAACTTATCTTCCACTGATTCCGTATTTACTTCAAAGTACATTTTTAATTGTTTTTCAATAAATTCTCTAAAATCCTGTCTTTTAAGTAGCATGGGGTTTAATCTCCATCTATACATTCTTGGAGGGATGTCCTCTAGCTTTACTGTCAGTATTAAGGGTGAATGGTCCGATAGCATTCTCGCTTTATATTCTGTTTTTCTTACTCTATCCTGCACACTAGCTGATAACAAAAATAGGTCTATTCTTGAGTATGTTTTATGTCTAGTCGAGTAGTATGAGTATTCCTTTTCTTTTGGGTTTTGTTTCCTCCATATGTCCACAAGTTTCATTTCTTGCATTGATTTAATTATAAATTTGGTTACTTTGTTCTTCCTGTTAATTTTTTTCCCCGTTTTATCCATATTTGGATCCAAATTCAGATTGAAATCCCCTCCTATTAGTATGTTCCCTTGCCTATTAGCTACCTTCAAAAAGATATCTTGCATAAACTTTTGATCTTCTTCGTTAGGTGAATATATATTAAGTAGATTCCAAAGCTCCGAATATATCTGACATTTTATCATAACATATCTCCCTGCTGGATCTATTATTTCCTCTTCTATTTTAAATGGCACATTTTTGCTAATTAATATAGCCACTCCTCTTGCTTTTGAATTATACGATGCTGCTGTTACATGTCCTACCCAATCTCTCTTTCATTTCTTGTGCTCCAATTCGGTTAAGTGTGTTTCTTGGACAAATGCTATATCTATTTTTTTCCTTTTTCAGTAAATTTAGTAGTTTCTTCCTTTTAATTTGGTTATGTATTCCCTTAATATTTAAAGTCATATAGTTCAGCGTAGCCATTTTATATTTTGTTTATCTTCTCTTTCCGTTTTTCCATCATTACCTTTCCTCCTTTTCCATTTCTGTTTTCTTATTTTCAACTCTTTACCAGACAACATTCCTACAACATCCAACATTTTCCTTATTCTCCTATTTCTATCTTCTTTATCCCCAATCTCCCCTTCCCCTCCTGAGTTGTCCTTTATCCCTTGTCGGACAACCACATCGCCCCTCTCCATTTGGATTTGCGAATCCACTCGCAAGCGTCAACTGATTTTGCAGTGACCGCTCTTTTCCCCCACCCAGCCCCCCCCCAGAAAAGATTTCACTTTTCATATGTCACAAAGGTCACTCTTTTAATTCCCTCCTTATTCTCTCTATTCCATTACCTTCCCTTATTAATTCTTGTCTATACTATCTATGTTTTCCTCTAATTACAGATACTTTCACGTATGCCCATTGTCTCTATTCACTCTTATACCTCTTTACCCGCATACATATCAATCGTGGTCATTTTTACCCTCCTTACCCGTCTTCATCCCTCAGTCTATTTTTGTAATTGTTCTGCAAATTTTCGTGCTTCTTCTGGATCCGAGAACAGTCTGTTTTGTTGTCCTGGAATAAATATTTTCAATACCGCAGGATGCTTCAGTGTAAATTTATATCCTTTCTTCCATAAAATCGCTTTTGCTGTATTGAACTCTTTTCTCTTCTTTAGGAGTTCAAAGCTTATATCTGGATAAATGAAGATTTTTTGCCCTTTATACTCCAGTGGTTTGTTGCCCTCTCTTACTTTTTCCATTGTCTTCTCCAGTACCTTTTCTCTTGTAGTATATCTTAGGAATTTTACTACAATAGATCTTGGTTTTTGTTGTGGTTGTGGTTTAGGGGCCAATGCTCTATGTGCCCTTTCTATTTCCATTTCTTGCTGTAGTTCTGGACATCCTAGGGCCTTAGGGATCCATTCTTTTATAAACTCCCTCATATTCTTGCCTTCTTCATCTTCCTTAAGTCCCACTATCTTTATGTTATTTCTTCTGTTATAATTTTCCATTATATCTATTTTTTGAGCTAGTAATTCTTGTGTCTCTTTAGTTTTTTTATTAGATTCCTCCAATTTCTTTTTTAAGTCTTCTACCTCCATTTCTGCTGCTATTGCCCGTTCTTCCATCTTGTCCATTTTTTTCCCCATTTCTGTTAAGGTCATATCCATTTTATTTATTTTCTTTTCTGTGTTGTTTGTTCTTCTTCTTAAATCATTGAATTCCTGTGTTTGCCATTCTTTAAATGACTCCATGTATCCTCTAACAAGAGCAAGTATATCCTTTACCTTGCCTTTCCCTTTATCTATTTCACTGTATTCTTCCTCTTCTTCTTCCTCTGGGTTGGCCATCTGTTGTTTCTTTGATGCCCTTTCCTCCTCTTCTTTCTTGTTTCCATTGTCTTCTGTGGTCTCTTCTTGCTGCAGGTGTTCTGCAGCTGTCGTTGCCGTCTGTGGAGATCGACTCCCCAGCTGGTCCCCCCTCCCATCGGTGTGTTTTTTTTCATGCGCATCGCGCATGCACGATTCCTCGCGCATGCGCGGTTGCGCACTTTTACTCGGCTCAGCGAGCCATTATTGTAGTTCTTTTTCTACCGACCTGAGGTAGTGGGCTCCTCTCTCCACAGCGGGCCTCTTCGGACAGGTAAGGCCTTCACCTTTTTCCTCCGTTGTCTTCTCTTCCTCTCTTCTTTCCGTTGATTTTGATTTTTCTCCTTTTGTGGTGAGCACCTGCTTGATGGTCCCATACTTATCTTCGTGGGTGGGTGCTGAATGAGGTGCAGCACTTGTATGGCGGTGGCCTAGTCCAGGGCGGCAACCGCATGGTAAAACTTGGTGAAATCCGATGAAATCTGGCGGAGGTGAAACTGAGCCTCTGCATGGCTGAACCAGGTCTCCGGTGCCTGAACCCAGAAGTCAGGAAGCTTGATGGCTATAGCGTTGATCAAAGGGTCGTTCATGTCGGGTTCAAAGATATTTGAACCTGTCTTGGTCACCAATTGTAGCAGCGGCTACACTGCTAACTGAAGGATCGCACAACCAGACGAGTTGAGTTCAGTGAGCAAAACTGATTTATTGGAGGCTGCCTGGCTGGTCTTATACTCCCAGCCTGGACCTGGCTGAGAACCGCGCTGGGGAGGCCCCGACATCATCGGGGCGTCATGTGGGACGCCAAGCGTGGGCTTCTGAGCCCAGTGCCGAGGTCAGGAGGAAACCACCGACAGCACCATTTTGGCCAGCTGCCCCGTCGCGTGCATGACAAGCCACACTGACATGTTTTTACCATCTGATCTGTGATTCTTTCAAAAATGTTTAATTTGTCATAGAACACTACACCACAGAAGCAGGTTTCTTCAGCCCTTCTTGTCTGTGCCGAACCTTTTTTTTGCCTAGTCCCACTGATCTCCACCCAGTCCGTAGCCCATCCATGTACCTGTCCAAATTCTGCTTAAATGTTAAAATTGAGCCTGCATTTGGAAGCTTGTTCCATACTTCCACCACATTCTGTGTGAAGACGCTCCCCTAAACTTTTCCCCTTTCACTCTTAACCCATGTCCTCTGGTTTGTATCTCACCTACCCTCAGTGGAAAAAGCCTATCTACATTTACTCTATCTGTCCCCCTCATAATTTTAAATACCTCTATCAAATCTCCCCTCATTCAACGCTTCAGGAAATAAAGTCCTAACCTATTTAACCTTTCCCTGTAACTCAGTTCCTGAAGTCCCACTTCCCTTTCCACTCACATCCCACTTTAAGCAATCCCTTACTAATCATAGAGCAACGATAGCATAGGAATTACTTAAAGTGGTAAGTGAGTGGAAAGATAAAGGCTGAGAACCACTGGCCTACAGTAATCGGGCCAGATGGATGGACCTCTCGGAGGAGCACTGAGACTTCGCAGATAACAGGGTATACGAGAGATTGCATCGTAGCCGGCAGGAAGATGGCGACAATGTTGAAGTCTGGGCAACATTCTAGTAAATCTTCTCTGCACCCTTTCTATCTTATTGATATATTTCCTGTAGTTAGGTGAGCAAAACTGCACACAATACTCCAAATTTGGCCTCACTAATGTCTTACACAGCTTTACTATATCATCCCAATTCCTATACTCAGTACTTTTTCCAGCTGGTCCAGATCCCTCTGCAAGCTTTGAAATCTTCGCTGTCCACAACATTTCCAATGTTGGAATCATCTGCAAACTTGCTGATCCATTTTACCTTTACCACATTATCATCCAGGTGATTAATATAGAGGACAAACAGGACCAATCCCTGAGTCACAGGCCTCCAGTCTGAGAAGCAATCATCCACCACTACTCTCTGGCTTTTCCCATTCAGACATTGTCAAATCCATTTCGATACTTCACCATGAACCTTCCTGACTAACCTCCTATGTGGGACCTGGTTAGAGGCCTTACTAAAGTCCATGTGGACAACATTCACAATCTTTCCTTCATCAACTTTCCTGGTAACCTCCTCAAAAGTCTATAAGATTGGTTAAACACGACCTACCATGCACAAGGCCACGTTGACTCTCCTAATCAATTTATGGCAATCCAAATAATTGTATATCCAATCTCTCGGAATATCTTCCAATAATTTACCTACTACTGAGATCAAGCTCACCTGTCTGTAATTTTCAGGGTTACTTTGGAGCCTTTTTTTAACAATGGAACAACATAAGCTGCCCTCCAATCGTCCAGAACCACACCCGTGGCTAAGGACATTTTAGATAGTTCTGCCAGAGCCCCTGCAATTTCTACACAAACCTTCATCAAAGTCCAAGGGAATATCTTGTCAGGCCCTTGTCAAGAAGTTTGTCTGGGACAGAATCACTGTTTGGAAACTTGTCTTTCCACTTGGTAGATATTCTGCGTAGAAAAGTCATGTGGAAGTGGTTAACCTGTATGCTATGTCTTCTGTAAACTGTTCATGTTTTGCAAGCATAGAATAAGGTGGGTATGACAACAGCTCAACACACCTTCACCTTCTTTAGGCTCATTCCTCTTCATGTCTATATTTAGTCTTCCAAAAGCAGAGCTGGCTATTGCTATTCTGTTATTGACTTCATCAATATTGACTGATCTTAAGAGAGTGCTGCGGAGCCAAGTGAACTTGCCTGCGATTGAAAGCTTTTGACCATTCAGAAGAATTTTTGGTTCTGTACCAGTTTTTTTGCAGATTAATGCACAACTTCTCTTTGCTTTTGTGTTAATTATGAGGCCAAAGTTGCCATGGGCACTGGCAAATTTGTCCAAGCTTTCCTGCATGTCAGCTTCTGTATTTGCATTGAGAGATCAGACGTCACAAAGAATAAACCTTATAAGGTGATTTTTCGTAATTTGGTTTTGATTGAGAGTCTCCTTAGGCTGAAAAGAGCACCATCAGTCCAGTATCCAATGTAAATTCCATCTTTATTAATCTAGGCATCAGATAGTATTGCAGAAAACATTATGCTAGACAATGTGGGGGCAAGCACTGCCTTTTTTTCTGCATCATTGGTGACCCTCGATGGATCTGACGACTTATTTGTAACTTTGGCCATCATACCATTGTGGAATTATTGGATAATTGTGACAAATTTGTGCTGAAAGCTGTAATAAGATCAGACAGGTGGTGAACAGGCTGCATTTTTGTTCCTGGCATGTCCTTTCCTCAATGTGAGTGTTCAATCTGTTTAACAGGGATCTGGTAAGGATTTGTTTTTTTTACCAGAAAGTTGAGGGTAAAGAGATTATTGAAATCTTGATGCTTCCTTTTATGCTTAAAAGGTGTGTAATTGATGTGCCCTTGGTCATAGTGTGTTTTTTTTCCTTGTTCCTTAGACATCTCTAGTAGCTCTGTCTGTTTCTTACTCAGTCATCGACCCTTTCTTTGAAGAATTGTGCTGGTATAGCGTCTTCTCTTTGAGCTTTCTCGCGTGATAATTGTCACACTGACTTTGGCATCTCTACCAGGTCTGTGGATTCAGCAAAAGCAAGGTTTGTTGGAAGTTGTGGCATGAAGCCTATTGCTTCATCACAAATTGTAGATTTAATAGAGTTGAAATGCTCAGCCCATCTTTCTAAAATTAATTTTCAGTGTAAACCAGCAGATGATTGAGGATCATATACAGAATTTGGAGCAGCATGGAACTTTTTAGTTTTTCTGATCAGTTTAATTCTGTATTTCACGGAACATCTGTATTCTGTCCATGGGTCGAAGGTTGAACTCCCAGTAGCAATTTCCTTCTCCATTATCAAACAGTCATATCTAGTCTTGGCCTTTACCCTTGCCAGGGTGAGGCTAAATATTAGTTTGAGGAACAACCTTTCATAACCCTTTTGAACAGCCTTAAACCCATGGCATGAATGTTAATTTTTCTAATTTTAGGTAACTCCACTCCTCTCTGGTTCCACTGTTTCTATCTGTTTCCCCCTCCCTGTGATCTCTCCTTCTACTTGTTTCTCTGTCTTCCCTCCTATCTGTCCAATAATCTATCACCTCTTGCCCCTCCCTACCTAGTTTCTTTCCCATACAGTATTTTCTCTTCTTACTTTTGTCTCAACAAAAGATCCTGACGTGAAAAAGTCTGACCATTTCTGAATGTGAATGCTGTGTTCCTCCAGCAGTTAGTTTTATCAAGATTCCAGCAACTGGTATTTTTCTGTTTCTTTGTATTTCTGGTGCTTTATTTTGAGCCACAGATCCTACGTCTTGTGGAGCTTTACTTTAGATACTTCTGTGAATAATGGAAAAGGCATTCTTTTTAGAGATGGATACAGGATAGCTCTCATAAGCTCTGTGAAATTTGATTTTTTTTCCTCAAATGGGTATTTATTTAATTTCCTCATACTTTTAATCAAATCAGTCCAGTTGTTTCATGTCCTTGGTCCAAGCTTTTCTTGTGCAATTCTGCATATCAAATCTCTGAATAGGGCCCAGTCACCCATTATCTAGACAGGACTGAGATCCAGATTAGATAAGTAGTTGTCAAGACCATCTTTGAGTTTGTTTAATTAGTGATTTAACAGACTTTATCCCTTGAGGGTGCCTCTTAATGGGGATGGGGAGATTGAATTTGTAAGTAAGAAGTCTGTGATCTCTCCAGCAATCTGCACCTTAGTCATTCTCATCTTTTTCCTGTCAATAGCAAAGTTTGGTACACCCTCATGCTGAGTGTGTAGATATATCCAAAACGTTTTGTGACAATTTGGTTGATGAAAGATTGTGTTGGTTATAATAAGACATGCATGTGGCACCATCTTGAGTAGCAGCAACCATTACTGATGGCCTTTCCAATTTTTTTTTCCAGTGGCTACCTTCCATGCTAGGTGGTTATTTCAACTCTTGCAATTGAAGAATTGAGGTTTTCTGACTTGGCTGCAGCTGAGACTCGAGTCCAGATTTTAATAGAGCTTGACTTCATTATCATAAACACTGATCAGAATAGCACTTTGTTTATCCTTCGATTGGAGTTGGAGGTTCATGAACCTGTCCGTAATTCCCTTAGCGAGATGTGTGGAACTGGCGAGAATTTTAGTCTTGACAACAAAGCCAAGAACTGCCTCTCTGATATTCTATCAGATCTCTGTCCCATAAGAATGCATAACCACTGGCATTCTCTCAATTACTCCTCATCTGCCAGACTAGTTTCACTCAGTGCAGCAATGTTGATGTTATTCCTGTATCTAGCTAGCTTCCTTTTGACTAACGTATTTCTTCTCTTTGATCTGTCAACATTTAGAGTTACCCATCAGCATATACTCGTTCTGTATGTCAACAGTGAGTAAAGTCACTTTCTCCTGTGCTTCAGCCATAGTAAGCACATCAGGCAAGAAATAAATGCAGCAGACAAGGTTTAAGGTGTAGCATCTGTGTCATAGTGCAAAATGAGGAACTCGACGTAGTCGAGTTGAAGTTCAGTAAAAGTAATTTACTCAAACAGTCACGTGCAGCTTTTTAAAACCCTGTGCATTCCAAATGACATCATCACATTGTGACATCATGACATCACTCGGAATCTCTTGAGCCGGTTTGATTAAGCCTCTTATGAGCCGCAACTTGGGACCACCCCCCCCCCCCCCCTCCCCCAGAACTGACGATAGGAAGCTAAACCTCTGGTGCCGTTACGGTCCACCGCTCTTGGGTGGTTTTCCGCACCTTCACATTTGGGGTCAAAGCAAGGGCCGATCAAGGTTGAGATGAACGGCCTTTAGTCAGTCAATCGTAAATTTCTCTGGATGCCCTCCAATGTTCAGTACAAAAGCTGTACAATTGTTTCCTAGAACTCTGAAGGGGCCCTCATATGGCCTCTATGAGTGTGGTCTGTGTGCATTTCTATGCATAAACACAAACTCACTGTCCCAGAGTTCCTTTGGGATGAAGGGTGTCGTTGTTTTAAGCCTTGACGTGAGAACTTGGGCCATTTTTCCAAGCTGCTCCCAAAGTCTTTTTAAGACTTCAGTCATATCGACAGCACTCCCATCGGCTGCTCTGCACCCGCTGCAATTGTGTTACAGCCACTGTACTTGCCAGAGTGCCTCAGCGCTACTGCACATGCGCAAGTCCATGCGAGGTGCAGCAGTTAAAAACGGAGCTTGGCTGATAGCAGACCCCATTACAAGAAACTCCCATTGTACAGTGTTGTTTGAGTTTAACAGTAAACCATTGACTAAGGTTACCACTTGTGTTGTAAGCTGGTTCGGTGCAATAATAAACAAGGTGTCAGAAGTGGGATTGCATGCATCCCAAGCATGGAGTCTTCAAGTGAAAAGTAAGTAACCAACACTACGCTTGCAACTCGTTTGTAAATGTACCATAATGGCGGATGGATTCAGAAGGCCCGACCTGCTCGTGTTTGAGGGCAATGTGACCGAGAATTAGCATGTATTAGAATGAAAATATGACATTTTATCACGGCAGCGCATAGTGATACATCTTGCTAAATTTAGTGGGCTTCGAGGCCATCGAAAGGGAAAGGTCATTCATATACACAAATGAGTGCATGAAGGGGTATCATTATCAGCCCAGCTGAGTTGAGAAAGGACTCCATGTGTTTAAAAAGAAAATTTTGAGAAATTTGCAATCCACTAAAGAACTTAACAATGGAAAGGCATAGATTTGATACCAGAAACCAGAGGCCTGGCGAGTCAATTCACTTGTACATCAGCGACCTAAAAATCAGGGCAAAGACTTGTGATTTTGGAGTGCTCTGTGAAGAGTTGATTAAAGACAGGAGAGTCTGTGGCATCTGCAATGAAGGCATGAGAAAGGCACTGCTGCGTGGCAGTGAACTAGCTCGCAAAGGCCATCTCCACCTGTCTGGCCTACAAAGCCACAGAGGAGAACAGCAGTAAGATAGCCCCTCCACTGCAGCAAGGTGTGAGTGTAGGTATAGTCCACCTGCGAATAGACAGTGGCCCGGAAGCCAGAAGAAGACAAAACCTATTGCACCATCACCTAGAACAGAGTGTGGTAACTACAGCAGTGACCACATGGCAAGGTGAGAGATGTGCCTGGTGTTCGGCCAATGGAACCATTTTAGCAAATGCTGCAGAGCCAGGCAGCAACTCACCCGAGACCAGAAGGATGATTAACCAGTTGGAACCTGAGCAAGGACAAACCAACTCAGACAACAAGTATTTTGCAGATGGCTGAAGACGCAACTTTGAGGACCCTGAGCACTTTTATGAAAGGCGCCTGGCCAGACAAGCAGCACAGCCTACCACCTGAAGTGCATCCCTATTTCCCATTCCAGGACGAATTACTCTTTGATGACAATCATAATGAAGGGCCTGAGAGCAGAAGTCCCGAGTTTACTGCAAAACATCCGTGCACAGAGGACACCCGGGTGTCCAAACACAGGGCAAGAGATGTCGTTTTTTTGGCCAGGGATGACCGGAGACATAGACCAGGAGGTACAAGCTTGCTCGGCGTGCAACAGCCCCAGGCCACACCAGGAGAAAGAGCCATTGCAGCTCCACCTCCCCTGGTCAACTATGGCAGCAAACATCTTTCAATGACACAATCAGCAGTACTTATTGATTCATACTCTGGATGGTTTGAGATAGACCTTTTTACCTGATGTCACCTCCTCATCAGTCATTTCTAAATTGAAGTGGCACTTTTCAGTGCATGGGGCACCCCACATGGACAATGGCACAGTTTACCAATAAAAAATTCAGACACTTTGCAGCAACGTGGGATTTCATACACATCACTAGCAGACCAGAGTACCCACAGTCAAACGATTAGCTAAAAGAGCCATGAGAACCTGCTGAACCAAAGGAACATCCCTCGTGATGCCACATTGAGCTCTCTGGTACAAAGTCTCATGTCCAGGCAGACATGAATGACCCTACCAGTGGCAAGGAGGCTCCTGGAGCCCCAGCTAAAGGACCCACAAGAAATTAAGTTCCAGCTACTCAACAGGAGACTAACACAGAAAAGGTGCTACAACAGAAACAGCCATTCTGCTCGAGCAATTAGCAGAAGGACGAGTCATTAAGATGCAGACTCCACAAGGTTACGACCGCATGGGCATAGTCAAAAGGAGCTGCCAAGAGCCCAGGTCATGCCTGGTAAAATCACAAGGAAGGGTGTATTATGTTTAAAGATAATTTAAAGCAACTTTTGTTTATGTAACCATTTGTCTTGGTGAATATCTATTGTTGCTGGGTTTTGGGGTCCTCTGGGCTCATAACATTTTATAGGGACTCGCCTGTTCGATTTGAAAATTGGAGTTTTTGTGATTTATTAGTTAATTGTTTTTTTTTCAAGCTAATTAAAACCCAAAATATTGGGACTAAACTGGACTGACAATTCATTGCTGAACTGTAACTATTGTGATGTACAGCACCAACATGGATTGTGGTATGCGGGGTGGTGTTGCTCAAGAAAGGGGATGTGGACAGCTGCTCCCATCAGCTGCTCTGCACCCACTGCAATTATGTTGCAGTCACCTTTCTCGCCACAGCGCTGTTGTGCATGCGCGAGTCCCCGCGAAGCACAGCAGTTAAAAACAGAGCTTGGCCAATAGCAGATACTATTACAAGAAGCTCCTGTTGGATATAGTGTTCAATGAGTTTAACAGTAAAGCAATGACTAAAGTTACCACTTGTGTTGTCTGCTTATTTGGTGCAATTACAAACAAGCCGGTGGCTCGTCCTATCTCTGTGTGTTGCGGGCACAAACTTCCCAGGTACAGTGAGTCGGGCTCCATAAACTAACTCGGCTGATGAGGATTTGAGATCCTCCTTGGGTGCTGTTCTTATTCCCCGGAGGATCCAGGGCAGCTTGTCCACCCAATCAGGTCCCTGGAGGAGGCCCATCAGTGCAAGCCTATGGATCTGCTCCACCAGGCCATTTGACTGTGGGTGGTCGGCTATTATGTGACAGAGCTGCATTCCCAGCAGTCATGACAAAATGTCCCAGAGTGTAGAAGTAAATCGTGGGCCTCTGTCGGAGGTGACGTGGATAGGCTGAACAAGATACTTAGGCAGAAATAAAGTCCATGCTGCATGAATCAGTCAATGAGTCCGTCATAGGAACTGCCTCTGGCCACCTAGTAAATCTGTCGATGACTGTTAACAAGTACCTAGACCCTCGTGACACCGGAAGCGGGTTGATAATGTCGACATGCACGTGGTCGAATCTGTGCTGCGGTGGCTGGAAAGGCTGAAGCAGCGTTTTCACGTGCCTTTGCACTTCTGCAGATTGGCAATTTATGCATGTCTTTGCCCAGTTCGTGACCTGCTTTTTGAGTCCATGCCATACAAACTTGTTGGCTATCAGACAGATCATCGCTCAAATGGAGGGGTGGGACAGTCCATGAATGGCATCAAAAATGCAACGTCTCCACGCAGCAGGGACAATAGGGTGAGGCTCACCTGTGGAAACGTCGCACAGGAGAGTGGTACCTTGCAGCCCAAAGGCTACATCCTTGAGTTGCAGACTCATGACAGCAGTTCCTTGAGCTGGGAGATCATCATCCTGGTATGGAGCTTTGGTGAGCGCCATGTAGTCTACACCCAGAGAGAGGGCACATACTGCTTGAATGAAGGAGTGGAACAAGGCATCAGCCACCACATATCTCTTACTGGAGATGTGTTTTATCCTGGTTGAAAACTCAGATACATAAGATAGGTGGTGTAACTGATGGGCTGACCAGGGATCTGATGTCTTCGTGAAGGCGAATGTGAACGGTTTGTGGTCATTAAAACCATAAAGTCACTGCCTTCCAAAAAATAGCATGTGTCTGACTGGTAGGTACAGTGCCAGCAGTTCCCTATCGAATATGCTGTATTTTATTTCTAGAGGGCAGAGGTGCCAACTAAAAAACACTAGAGGCTTTCATTGTCTATTGGTGTACTGTTCCAAGACCCCACCTACTGCTGCGTCGGACGTGTCTATCGTCAAGGCGGTTGGTGCATCCATTTGTGGATGATTCCACATTGTGGAACTCTTGTTTTGCAAGCCACAACTTGGCAGGCGTTGGGTTCGGGTGAGTAGAAGGGTCCCTGGGTGAGGATGTGGTGTGCAACGCCATGTTTGGGTGTGGTAATGGAGAACTGGGGAGTGATAATGTCTGGAAACTCCTCAAGAAGTTCAGTGAATTCGTTGTTCAAGTACTCCATGGTGTTAAGTGCGGGGTGGGTAGTTTGGTTTTTCCAATGTGGAAAGTCTGGAACGTTGTGGTGTTCACCAACCGCTGCCTTTTTAAGTCCACTTTTAAGTTGGTGAGTGGCTCTGAGGAAGTTGGTACCCAGCTGGGACATAGCAGCAAGAAAGAACTTCTATGTGAACTTATTGCCGCCAAATTTCAGGGGTATAGTCTGTGTGCTGTCCGTACGAATCTAATTATTATTCACCACAGCAAGCATTGGACTCGTGCTCCTGGTACGGGTGTCAAAGCCTGAAGGAGGAAGGACACTAACCTCCGCACCCGTGTCGACTAGAAATTTGCACTGGGAGAGTTCATCCAAGACGTAAGGTAGGCTGTTACGGTGGCCAGCCACCATAGAAATGCGATGACTGGCCATGGCTTTTCCCGGAAAAGTGCAAGGGGGTCAGCAACGGCGAGCTCCAGAACCCCAGCGTTGATAGTAAAAAAAAACCAGATGGTTGTCACAGGGTCATCCTTGTTCGGAGAAACATGCGCCCTTGTCGCCAATACTCCTGGAGCCTGTGGCTTTGGATGCGGTGCAGCGCTTATTTTTGTGGGCTTTGTGCCTTGCTGTTTCGCACGCCACAGAATGTCTGCACAGGCGGCAACTGTTTGAGGGTTATCAAAGTCCTCGTCAGTCAACATGAGGCTCTAAAAACAACTGCTCAAAGAGCAAGCAAGGCCTATGGCTGTCTGCCAGTGCCAACATGTCATTCATTAACTCCGAAGGGACGCAGTCCCCCAGACCATTGATATGGAGGAGCTGTGCAGCTCTCTCACTCGTGCTGCGAGAGACCGTAAATCTGAAGAATGAGGGCTTTTAGGGCTTCGTACTTGACGAGAGCTGATGGGTCCTGAAGGAAATCCACTACTCGACTAGTCATTGAGGGTGCTTTCCATATGATAGTACTTAGTGGTGTCCACTTCTATCTTGCGAATGTGGAACTGTGTCTCAGCCTGCCCCAACCAAACTTCAGGTTGAGTGGTCCAAAATACAGACAGTTTGAGCAAAACTGCTGTATTGTCCATGTTGGGTCCAAAATCCGTTTGGGCCTATCGGGGTCACCAATGTAGCAACTGTGTCGCAGTGCAGAATGAAGAGTGAGAGAGTGATCAGGCAGAGTCGAGTCGGAGTTCAGTAAAAACCATTTACTCAAACAGTCCACGCCAAATTACATCGTGACACCATGATGTCTCTCGGAACTTCTCAAGCCGGTTCAATTAAGTTTTTTGTAAGCCTCTACAAAGGTACCTTTTCTCTACTCTTTCTTGATCCATGGAGGTGAGCAAAATGAACCTAGAAAGGCAGCTGCTGAATTTCACTGCTGTGTCTCCTGTGAAAGGTGACTCTGTGGCCTAGGTTGCCTGTGTACAAGTTGACAGCTACAGTTTCCATTTATTCCTTGCCTGCTGCTTTGATACTCTCCCATTGCCACAGGCTTGATCCCTTTACTTGTGCATGATTTTATTATATTGAAGGGGAAGTTGCATAGATTCAGCTCTCTCATCCCAGCATGTCAAGTTATAATGGCCAAAGTCACAGTGATCAAAGATGAGTGTGGATGCAGGTACGTCTGGAAAGTTTACAAGACACTCAAAGAGTGCCTTCAGAGCTCCACTCAGAATTTCATGTCAAGGTTTACTCCTATGGTCCCATTCTTCACCAACATTTTGTCACTGTTTACTCCCTCAGTCCCATCTGTTCTGGAGGTGCCCACAATCTCGTGGGGACTGCCCATAGATGGGGAGAGGAATATTTATACACCAACAGGAAATTCAGCAGAGGATGGATTGAAACATCCTATAAATATAAAATAGCAATTGTCATAAATTTGTCCTATTCTATAATATAAACAGTAAAGTGTCTTTAGTGATTAAGAATAACAATTATTGATTCTGACCAGAATGGTGAGATGATGTACTTGAATTTAAAAAAGAAACAGTGACTTGTACTCTGTGTAGATTTTGAATCCTGTTGCAAAAGTAATTCTGCAAGCTTTGGTTTGATACGTAGGAGGAATTCCTGGAATAATTTTTGAAAATACTTTGTTCTCTGTCCCGTGAATGCATATGTAGTTTCTGACATTATTTTATCCATTTTCGAGCTAATTCATGAGTGCTTTATATTTGTTTCTTTTTTTTTATTATTAATTTAAAAAAATTTTCACACTGTGAACCATATCAACCAAAATATGTACAAACGTTTCTCATTAAATATACACAGTGGTATTTTTCTCCCTTTTTTTCCCTTTTCCCACCTTCCCCCCTTCCCACCCCCCTCCAAAACCAATAAATATTCAACATATACAATACAATAAAACCATAAAACAATATCTTCACACAAAGGAAAATAAACAAGAAAAATGCATCATCTAGTTTTACACACTGAATCAAGTTGTTTTGTCTTCTTATCATTTTAGGGGATGGAGGTCCGAGGCAAGCCCTCTCTATTATGTTCCATGTATAGTTCCCAAATTTGTTAAAACAATGTGACTTTATTTTTAAAATTATATGTTATTTTTTCCAATGGAATACATTTATTCATTTCCATGTATACCATTGCTGTATTCTCAGGCTCTCTTCCATTTTCCAAGTTGACATTATACATTTTTTTTTGCTACTGCTAAGGCTATCATAATGAACCTTTTTTGCGTTTTATCCAATTTGAGGCCTAATTCTTTACTTCTTATGTTACTTAAAAGAAAGATCTCTGGATTTTTTGGTATGTAATTTTTTTAAATTTTATTTAATATCTGATTTAGTTCTTCCCAAAACGTATTCACATTCGTACATGCCCAAATTGCGTGTATTGTTGTTGCCGTTTCCTTCTTACAGCGAAAACATCTACCTGATAATGTTGGAATCCATTCTTTTAATTTTTGAGGAGTGATATATATACCCCGTGTAACCAATTATACTATATCATGCGTAACCTTGTATTTATTGTATTCTTCATAGTTCCAGAACATAACTTTTCCCATGCTTCATTCTTTATCTTTATGTTTAAATCCTTTTCCCACTTTTGTTTGGGTTTATAGCTTATTTCATCATTTTCCTTATCTTGCAGCTTAATGTACATGTTCATTATAAATCTTTTAATTATCATTGTGTCTGTAATCACATATTTAAAGCTGCTTCCTTCTGGAAATCTCAATCTGTTTCCCAATTTATTCTTTAAATAAGCTTTCAGTTGATGATATGCAGACATTGTACCATGAGTTATTCCATATTTATACTTCAACTGTTCAAATGTTAATAAATTATTTCTCAAAATCAATTTTCTATTCTTGTGATTCCTTTTCTCTCCCATTCTCTAAAGGAAAGGTTGTCTATTGTAAAAGGGATTAGTGGATTTTGTGTCAATAATAATTTTGGTATTTGGTAATTTTTTTTCCTTTCTAAGTGGATCTTCTTCCATATATTAAGTAAATGATGCAATACTGGTGAGCTTTTATATTGCACCAGCTTTCCATCCCACTTATAAAGTATATGTTCTGGTACCTTCTCCCCTATTTTATCTAGTTCTATCTTAGTCCAGTCTGGTTTTTCCCTTGTCTAGTAAAAATCTGATAAATACCTTAATTGTGTGGCTCTATAATAATTTCTAAAGTTTGATAACTGCAAACACCTTGGTTATACCTCTGTTAATTTGTCTAACGCTACCCTCGGTTTCCCTCCCTTTCCACAAGAATTTCCTTATTATTCTCTTCAGTTCATTAAAGAATTTCTCTGTTAAGGGAATTGGTAACATTTGAAATAAGTATTGTATCCTTGAGAATGGATTCATTTTAATGCAGTTAACCCTCCCTATCAACATTAGCAGTAATTCTTTCCAATGTTTTAAGTCTTCCTGCAATTTCTTTATTAGTGGCTGATAGTTTAGTTTGTACAAGAGGCTTAAGTTATTATCTAACGTGATCCCTAGGTATCGGATTGCTTGTGCTTGCCATTTAAATGGTGATTCTTTTTAAAATTCTGTATAATCTGCATTACTCATTGGCATCACTTCACTTTTATTTGCGTTGATCTTGTACCCCGATATTTCTCCATATTCCTTCAATTTCCTATGTAATTCTTTTATTGATATTTCTGGTTCTGTTAGGTATACTATGATGTCATCTGCAAATAAACTTATTTTATACTCCTCCTTTATTTTTATCCCTTTTATTTTATTTTCTGTTCTTATCAGTTCGGCCAATGGTTCCATTGTTAAGGCGAACAATGAGGGGGATAATGGACATCCCTGTCTAGATGATCTACTTAATTTAAATTGGTTTGATACATATCCATTTACTGCTACCTTTGCCAATGGTCCATTATACAAGGCTATAATCCAATTAACATATTTTTCTGGTAGATTGATCTTCTGTAATACTTTAAATAAGTAGTTCCACTCTACTCTGTCAAAAGCTTTTTCTACATCTAAAACAGCAGCCACTGTTGGTTTCTTATTTCCTTGAACTGCATGAATTAGATTAATCAGTTTACAGACATTATCCACTGTTCGCCTTTTCTTAATGAATCCAGTTTGATCTTGTTTTACTATTTTTTGGTACACAATCGGCCAATCTGTTTGCTAATAATTTCACTATTATCTTATAATCTGAGTTAAGTAGGGATATTGGTCTATATGATGGTGGTGTTAATGGATCCTTCCCCATCTTTTGTATTACTGTAATTATTGCTGCCTTACATGAATGTGGCAAGTTTTGTGTTGCTTCTACCTGGTTCATTACTTCCAGGAGAGGAGGAATTAATAACTCTTTAAATGTTTTATAAAATTCTATTGCAGATCCATCCTCTCCTGGTATTTTATTGTTCGGCAGCTTTTTTAATATATCCTGTACTTCCTCTATTTCAAATGGTTTTATTAGTTTGTTTTGTTCCTCTTCGTGCAATTTCGGCAGTTCAATTTTAGCTAAAAACTCTTCTATTTTATCATCTTTCCCCACGTTCTCAGTTGGGTATAATTGTTCATAAAATTCCTTAAAGTTTTCATTAATCTCTGTTGGGTTATATGTAATTTGTTTGTCCTTTTTCCTTGATGCCAATACAGTTCTTTTAGCTTGTTCTGTTTTAAGTTGCCAGGCTAATATTTTATGAGTTTTTTTTCTCCCAGTTCGTAATACTTTTGCTTTGTTTTCATTATGTTCTTCTCCACTTTGTACATTTGTAATGATCGTATTTTTTTTTTGTCTGGCAATTCTCTCTTTTTCGTTATATCATCCCTTTTTGCTAGTTCCTTTTCTGTACTTACTATCTCCCTTTCCAACTGCTCTATTTTCCGATTGTAATCCTTTTTCATCTTAGTTACATAACTTATTATCTGTCCTCGAGTCCCATAATATAAATTTGTCTTTCACTGATTCTGTGTTTATTTCAAAATATATTTTAATTTGGCGTTCAATAAACTCTCTAAATTCCTGCCTTTTAAGTAGCATGGAGTTTAACCTCCATCTATATGTTATTGGTGGATGTCCTCCAGTTCTATTGCTAATGACGGGTAAATGATCTGATAGTAGTCTAGCTTTATACTCAGTTTTCCTAACTCTCCCTTGAATATGGGCTGACAACAAAAACATATCAATCCTTGAGTATGTTTTATGCCTACTTGAATAATATGAATATTCCTTCTCTCTTGGGTGTTGCCTCCTCCATATATACATAAGTTTCATTTCCTGCATTGATTTAACCATAAATTTGGCTACTTTATTCTTTTTGCTAGTCTTTTGTCCAGTTTTATCCTACATTGGATCCAAATTAAGGTTAAAATCCCCTCTTATCAATATATTTCCTTGTGTGTCTGCATTCAAAAAAATATCCTGCATAAACTTTTGATCCTCCTTGTTAGGTGCATATATATAGAGCAAATTCCAAAATTCTGAATATATCTGACACTTTATCATTACATACCTCCCTGCTGGATGTACTATTTCCTCCTCCATTTTGATTGGTACATTTTTGTTAACTAATATGGCTACACCTCTAGCTTTTGAATTATTTGATGCTGCCTCTACGTGTTCTACCCAGTCTCTCTTTAATTTGTTATGTTCCATTTCAGTTGATGCATTTCCTGCACAAATGCTATATTTATTCTTTCTTTTTTTAAAATTTAAAAAAATTTTTCACACTATGTATTTTTTCTTTCTTCAGTAAATTTAGTAGCCTCTTCCTTTTAATTTGGTTATGTATTCCATTAATGTTCATAGTCATATAGTTCAACATGGCCATCTTATATATTGTTTACACCTCTTTTCCGCATCCTCGCCACCTCCATCCCCCTTTTTCCCATTTTCATCTCTTAGTCTTCCCTTTTTAAACTCAATGTACGACAACACATTTAAAACATAAAATACTCCAACAATTCCCACACCCAATAATACCTTAACCCCAAATGTTCCCCCCCTCTCTGAGATGCCCCTTATCCCTTGCTGGGCATCCACAACTCCCCTTTCCATTTGGACTGCGATCTTGCTCACAAGTGTCAACTGATTTCGCAGTGACGGTTATTCCCTCCCCCCCACACCCCAACCCCCAGAACACTTTTTTTAACACATATAACAAAGCTGTTTTTTTTCCCCTTGCTCTCTTCCTTCCCTTCTCTTTTCCCTCTTTAGATATACATTGTTTTTACATCTTTATATATATTTTATCGCCGTTCTTCATTCTTGTTACATCTCTTTGTCTCTCCTTCTGTCCTGCAAACATTCTGCAAATTCTTGTGCTTCCTCCAGACCTGAGAACAGTCTGTTTTGCTCCCCGGGTATAAATATTATAAGCACGGCTGGATGTCTTAACGTGAATTTATAACCTTTTTTCCATAAAATGGAATTAAACTCCTTCCTCTTTTTTAGAGTTCAAAACTTATGTCTGGGTAAAAAAATATTTTTTGACCCTTGTATTCCAATAGCTTATTATCTTCTCTAACTTTATTCCTTGCCTGCTCCAGTATATTTTCTCTTGTTGTATATCTCAAAAATTTTACTAAGATGGATCTTGATTTTGATGTGTCTGCAGTTTTGGAGCTAGTGTTCTGCGTGCCCTTTCTATTTCTATTTCTTCCTGCATTTCTGTCGTTCCCAGGACCTTCGGGATCCATCCTTTTGTAAATTCCTTCATGTCTGTGCGTTCTTCATCTTCCTTCAGGCCCACTATTTTTATGTTGTTTCGCCTACTATAATTTTCCAACATATCAATTTTCTGAGATAACAACTCTTGTGTCTCTTTAATTTTTTTGTCACTTTCTTCCAATTTTTCTCGTCATTCACTTCCATTTCTACAGCCGTTTCCTGCTCTTCCACATTCTCTACTCTTTTTCCTATTTTTGTCATTACCAGTTCTAAACTTTTCATTTTATCTTCTGCTCTTTTCATTTTTCTTTTAATTGCACTAAATTCTAATGATAACCATTCTTTTAATGATCTCATTTGTTCTTCAAAAAAGGCTTTATCTATATTCTGTCCATCTGTTTTACCTTCTATTTCTCTGTGAAGATCTTGGTCTTCTTCCTCTTCTGTGTCTGTGTCTCTTCTGTTTTTCCTGATGAATTGCTTCTATCTCTTTGTCGGGCCTCCTCCTGCTGGGCCTCTTGCTGTTGGTCCTCCCCTCCTGGGCTGCCTGTCTGTCAGGTCTCCTGCTGTTGATCCTCTTGTCTGTCACCCTGCTGTCTTTCTCCCTTGCCTGGTTCCTCACTTTTTCTCCTGCCGCTCATCCTCCAGCTGAGCGCCCTGGTGTCGGGTGTCCCTCAGCTGGTTGCACTGTGGCTGCTCACTCCTCGGCTGAGCCCCCCTCCCGTCGGTGTTTTCTCTTTCCTTTGATTGCACATGCGCAGTTGCACACTTTTGTTTGGCTCCGAGAGCCATTTTTGAAGTCCACCGGTGGGGAGGTCATGACTCCGCAGAGCAGGCACCAACCTCAGAGATCGGGTGCTCTTCACCACCACAGCTCCCTGTTCCTTCGTGTAGGTAAGGGCTTCTTCTTTCTTCTCTGGAGACTTTTTTTTTCCCGTTTTTACTTTCTCCTTTTTGGGTGCCATCTTCTTTCTCTTCTCTGTAACTTTATCTTCATTTTTTGTATTTTATATTTGTCGAGCTTTGTCTTTTCCTGACTTTTTTTCTTTCTGGAGAGGGCTGGTTTTACTGAACCGGACATTACTCCATCACGTGACTCCCCATTATATTTATTTCTTGATCACTCATTTGTATTTTGTGCCTTGTATTAGTTATGCCATTTTATTTTGTTTGGGCAACATTTAAAAAAATATTTTGATTACTTTGACTAATCAGAAAGTTTCCACTATTTTAACATGCATATTTCTTGTTAGATCCACACATCAATTTAGGCTGACAAAAATGAACAGTAAAAACACTCTGGAGAAACTCATCAGGTCAAACAGTGTACAGTACAACTCCGATAATATCCAAAATCAGATTCTCCGAAACCCCCGTTATCAGAAATATTTTAAAACGAGGATATCCAAAATCCTCATTTATCTGAAAATTTTTCGGAGCCAAACTGACCGGGGACGTCGGACTCTTGGCGGCAGCAGGAGTGGGACCCTCGGGCTCAGTGGGGAGGCATCGGTGAACGATGGTAGCCAGCATTTTTTTTGGTGAGAATTAAACATGAGTTAATGCTTAAAAAGACTTGTTGTTTGTTGTTGTTCAAACACTGTTACAAGTGATTTGCTGTTGCTACTAGGATGTTTTTAAAAAATGACCAATTCTCCAAAAAAAACTGTTTATCCATTCTCCAAAAAAACTGTTTATTCGAAATGGACCCAGTCCCGACCATTTCAGATAATCAGAGTTGTGCTGTACTTTATCTTCTTTCTTTGGCTTGGCTTCGCGGACGAAGATTTATGGAGGGGGTAAAAGTCCACGTCAGCTGCAGGCTCATTTGTGGCTGACCAGTCCGATGCGGGACAGGCAGACACGATTGCAGCGGTTGCAAGGGAAAATTGGTTGGTTGGGGTTGGGTGTTGGGTTTTTCCTCCTTTGCCTTTTGTCAGTGAGGTGGGCTCTGCGGTCTTCTTCAAAGGAGGCTGCTGCCCGCCAAACTGTGAGGCGCCAAGATGCACGGTTTGAGGCGTTATCAGCCCACTGGCGGTGGTCAATGTGGCAGGCACCAAGAGATTTCTTTAGGCAGTCCTTGTACCTTTTCTTTGGTGCACCTCTGTCACGGTGGCCAGTGGAGAGCTCGCCATATAACACGATCTTGGGAAGGCGATGGTCCTCCATTCTGGAGACGTGACCCACCCAGCGCAGCTGGATCTTCAGCAGCGTGGACTCGATGCTGTCGACCTCTGCCATCTCGAGTACCTCGACGTTAGGGATGAAAGCGCTCCAATGGATGTTGAGGATGGAGCGGAGACAACGCCAACATTTCGGGCTTGAACCCTGTATAAGCAAAATGGAGGCAGCCGTCTGACTATATTTTGCTGATTCCTGGATGAAGGGCTCAAGCCCAAAACTCTGGTGATGTGTCTTGATCTTTGCTGTATAAAGAACACTGTTTGTCCAGCTGAGTTCCTCCAGCAATGCGTTTTTACTTCAGTCATTAGGCTTTTCACACTGCTGTTTAAAATGGGGATTCCTGGGAAATTTTCCCAGGAACCCTCCCATGAACTGGCAGTATGAAAATGTCAGCCCGGAAAAATTACCCAGATCCCGCCAAGTAATTTCCCTGGGCCACCCTCTCCCTGCAGTTTGAATCAGCAAATGGCTGAGCAGTTGAATCGTTGTGACATCAGCGCTTGCGTGCTTCATCATCATGTCGTCATTTCAGCATTTAAGTTTTTCCACCTCAATTTGCCTTCAGTAAAGCAGTTCATTCTACAATTTGGTAATTGTTGAGAGAGAGTGTGTCTCTATATAGAGACATGCACAGTCTTCTGATAGGATTTAGTGTAAGTGCATAATGCGTCACTCACTACATCATTGCTGGGGTGGGATTCCCCCCCCCCCCCCCCCAAAATTGCCAGGGAGGGCAAATGACAGGAAATTTGGACCACGGTGTGGAATTTCACCCTGGTCCAAGTCAGGTCACCATTTGCCCATGGTGTGAAAAGGCCGACTGTGTCTGCAAACTTTAGTGTTTTACTCCAAAAGTGAAACATTTTTTAGTTTTTCAGTACTTCAATATAAAATTCTTGAAGAAAAGAATGCAAATTCTGCATCGGTAGGAGTGCAGACACTATTTGTGCTTGATGATCCAAAGAATAGTGGCCCCCCAGGCCATGGGTACAGAAAGTAGGAATTTTGAATTGAATATCCTTGCCTTGGCTGACTTAAAGGGCTGATCAAATCATTCCTTGCAACGTATTTGGAGACTTCAAAAACACAAAACATTGGAATAGTCTGAATTGATAACATGATTTATAAGCAAAAGAAAGATGGGAGCATCTCATTTTGACTTTCAATCTCGTGTTCATAGTCTCAAAATTATTAAGAAACACAAAGCATTACTTATTTTTAGCACTCAGTAGCTGTACAGCTTCACAAAAAATATTAAAAGTTCATAAAATAATTCATAGGACTCTCACTACCTATGCCATGTCCTTTTCTCACTACTACTATTAAGATGGAGGGAAAGGAGCTTGAAGATGAACGGAAACAGTTTCTTCCCCTCTGCCATCAGATTTCTGAATGGACGATGAACCAATGGACACGACCTCCCTTTATTCTTTTTTTGAACTACTTAGTCAAGCAACAAATTCCGTGACAGGTTCATGAGAGTAAACCTGATTCTGATTCCCAAAAATCTATCATTACACACATTTCTCATGTTTCTCCTTCCACTCTGCTGATTCATAGAAAAGTGATCCAAAAATGGATGTAAGAGATTGAAGATTTTCTTGTGAAGAATTGTTCCATGGTTTTATTTACTTTACTGTGTTGCCAGGTGTTACGTACCAGACAGCAGCAATAGAAATTAGCCCAGTGTTATATTTAAAATAATATTTTATTTTTTTTCTTTGGCTTGGCTTCGCGGACGAAGATTTATGGAGGGGTAATATCCACGTCAGCTGCAGGCTTGTTTGTGGCTGACAAGTCCGATGCGGGACAGGCAGACACGGTTGCAGCGGTTGCAAGGGAAAATTGGTCGGTTGGGGTTAGGTGTTGGGTTTTTCCTCCTTTGTCTTTTGTCAGTGAGGTGGGCTCTGCGGTCTTCTTCAAAGGAGGTTGCTGCCCGCCAAACTGTGAGGCGTCAAGATGCACGGTTTGAGGCGATATCAGCCCACTAGCGGTGGTCAATGTGGCAGGCACCAAGAGATTTCTTTAGGCAGTCCTTGTACCTCTTCTTTGGTGCACCTCTGTCTCGGTGGCCAGTGGAGAGCTCACCATATAACACGATTTTGGGAAGGCGATGGTCCTCCATTCTGGAGACGTGACCTACCCAGCGCAGTTTGATCTTCAGTGTGGATTCGATGCTCTAGGCCTCTGCCATCTCGAGTACTTCTATGTTGGAGATGAAGTCGCTCGATTTAATGTTGAGGATGGAGCAGAGACAACGCTGGTGGAAGCGTTCTAGGAGCCGTAGGTGATGCCGGTAGAGGACCCATGATTCAGAGCCGAACAGGAGTGTGGGTATGACAATGGCTCTGTATACGCTAATCTTTGTGCGGTTTTTCAGTTGGTTGTTTTTCCAGACTCTTTTGTGTAGTCTTCCAAAGGCGCTATTTGCCTTGGCGAGTCTGTTGTCGATCCTTGCATCCGATGAAATGGTGCAGCCGAGATAGGTAAACTGGTTGACCGTTTTGAGTTTTGTGTGCCCGATGGAGATGTGGGGGGGCTGGTAGTCATGGTGGGGAGCTGGCTGATAGAGGACCTCAGTTTTCTTCAGGCTGACTTCCAGGCCAAACATGTTGGCAGTTTCCGCAAAACAGGATGTCAAGCGCTGAAGAGCTGGCTCTGAATGGGCAACTTAAGCGGCATCATCTGCAAAGAGTAGTTCACGGACAAGTTTCTCTTGTGTCTTGGTGTGAGCTTGCAGGCGCCTCAGATTGAAGAGACTTCCATCCGTGCGGTACCGGATGTAAACAGCGTCTTCATTGTTGAGGTCTTTCATGGCTTGTTTCAGCATCATGCTGAAGAAGATTGAAAAGAGGGTTGGTTCAAGAACACAGCCTTGCTTCACGCCATTATTAATGGAGAAGGGTTCAGAGAGCTCATTGCTGTATCTGACCCAACCTTGTTGGTTTTCGTGCAGTTGGATAACCACGTTGAGGAACTTTGGGGGGCATACGAGGCCAACTGACATTAACCATAATATAACACTTTATCGTGAATTTGACTAACTTATCTGCACTAATCTAACTTAACCCCGAACTATGCACGAATATACTGGTGTGTGTGTGTGTGTGTGTGTGTGTGTGTAATACTCCAAGCCACTGCAGCTCAAGGCACAATTCTCCGAAGGCAAAGTACAATTTCAGAAATTCAGTGTTGACACATACCTTGAAATTGATGCGACACGCAGGCCTTAGGTGGATGCAACACGCTGGCTTTAGTTGAAAATAGTAGTTCATGAAGTGGGTGAAGGAGAAAAGGGGGTGACAGAATGTTGATTAACTCACAAAACCCTTGTTGAGGTGCTTCCTATGAAATGTTCTTTTTAGACTAGTGTCAACCAAAATTCCCCTCTTCTTTGGTGTAAGGGGACATGAGGCAATTGATGATCACAAAGCTTCCAGAACCCTTTTTGAGGGTCAGCTGAACTCAATTGACTCTCACTCTGGTCACTATCCAAGTACAGTATTTCTTCTGCAAGTGGGTCAAACAAAAATGACCTTCTCTCTTTTGGTCACAAAGTGGTCTTCTCATTCCTCTCTTACAGACAGATTGCCAATATACTCATTCCTTTATAACTAGCAGGAGGAAATCAGGTAGATTGTCTTTAGCCATGTCTGAGACCAATCCAGCATGGTATTTCTTCTTCAGAGAGCTGTTTGCTTTTGTGCTGTCTCCTTAAAATGGCTCCTGAGCAAAACTGTGTATTCAGTCTTAATCTGTTAGTCACATGGTCTCTTCACCTGGGTTTTAGGGACACTGCCTTGTTTTTCTTCAAATGTATCCACTTTAGGAAGGCAATGTCTTCAGTCTGCCAGCTCAGTTTCTCTCTCCAAAGCTTGCAAGGTTTGTTAAATCTGTTCTCTTAAAGTGACAGTCCCACACAAATAAAATAAACTGAAAAATGGAGCCCTTGACACCAGGTTATAAGCAATGATTTATGAAAATTAATTGTTGAAGTTCTTTATGTTTCATTACATGAACAGGTTTAATTTCTAAATATATGTCAGCACCTTTGTTTCAGCAATATTGTTCCTTAACTTGAAGTTTAAATGGAGAGCAGATTTTTTTTAAGCATTCATTAAAAGCATTTCACTGTCATGGCCAGCATTGAGAATACATCCAAATTTCCCTTAGATTGGGTATCTTGTTAGGTAATTTAAGGGGCCAATTAAGAATCAATCACATAACTATGGTTTCGTGAGTCACAAGGAAACCATAAGGTGAAGGATGCCAGAGTTTCTTCCTTATATGCTTTTATGTCATTCTGTCACAGTGACTTTGAAATTACACAGGCTTCATATTTTACATTTATTTATTTAATGATCTGATTTCAAATTCTCCGTTATGAGATTTGTATCTATCAAGATTTTGAATTACCAGCCCTCTTCTGCATTTCTCTGTTGCAACATTCTAAATGGTCATGGGTGATATCACATGGCGATTTATTTGAGCCAGTTTTGTCTTTCAAGTTTAGCAGTATTTTATGATGGCAAAGCATCAATTCATTGATTGCTTTATCTGCTTATTACATATTCAGATTTATTGTCAGAGTACATACATGACATTACATACAACCCTGAGATTCTTTTTTCCTGCAGGCAAGGCAGAATTACCACTAGTAGGTAGTGCAAAAAAAAACTACATAGTGTAAACATGTAAACAAACAAAACTGTAAACACATAACCAATGTAAACAAACTGCAATGCAGAGAGAATCAAAATAGAAAATCAATAAAGTGCACAAGTCAGAGTTCTTAAATGAGTCTCTGATTGAGTTTGTCATTGAGGAGTCTGATGGTGGGGATACCAACTGTTCCTGAACCTGGTGGTGCGAAGCTTGTGGCACCTATACCTCTTTCCTGATGGCAGCAGTGAGAACAGAATGGTGTGGATCCCTGATCATTGCTGCTGCTCTCCAACAGCAGTGTTCCCTGTAGATGTTCTCAATAGTGGGGATGGATTTGCCTGTGATGTCCTGGGCTGTGTCCATTACCTTTTGCAGGGCTTGATGGGCTGAGTTATTGGTGTCCCCCCCCTTTCCACCACTGTATACAAGGATTTCTGGTATAATATCAAACCTCTACAAACTCCTGAGGAAGTAGAGGTACTGGCATGCTTTCTTCATGGCGGCATTTGTGTGTTGGGTCCAGGAAAGATCCTCTGAGTTAGTGACGCCTAAGAATTTATATTTGCTCACCCTCTCCACCTCTGACCCTTCAATTATCACTGGCTTTCCTTTCTTGAAGTCAACAATCAGCTCCTTAGTTTTAGTGACATTGAGTGCAAGGTTGTTCTTGGTAAACTACTCAGCCAAATTTTCAATCTCCCTGCTCCATGCTGACTCATCTCCTTCCTTTATACAACCCACTACCATGGTATTGTCAGCAAACTTGTTGATAGTGTTGTCATACTGAGCCCCACAGTCATAGGTATAACGTGAGTAGAGCAGGGGGCTAAGAACACAGCACTGTGGTGCTCTGGTATTGATGGAGATTGTAGAGGAGAAGTTCTTACCAAACCTTACTTTTATTTTAAATTTTTTATTTTTCACACCATAAATCACATTAACCATGATGCACACTTTTTCCTTTTCACACATATACAGTGCAATTTTCTCCCCCCCCCCTCCTCCCATCCCACCCTCCCTACCTCCCCCCTCCCGTCCATTTAAAGTACAAAATCTAGGATACATTAAACCAGTCAAACAATGTTGTCATTCAATAAAAATACACAAGAAATTCCACTGAGTCCATTCTTTTCATTTCCTTCTCCTCCCGTTAATTTAGGTAGTGAATGTCCCCGGTAGGTTTTCGCTATTGTATTTCATGTAAGGCTCCCATATTTGTTCAAATATTTCAATATTATTTCTTAAACTATATGTTATTTTTTCTAATGGAATACATTTATTCATTTCTATATACCATTGTTGTATTTTCAAATTATCTTCCAATTTCCAGGTTGACATAATACATTTTTTTGCTACGGCTAGGGCTATCTTAACAAATCTTTTTTGTGCATCCTCCAAATCAATTCCAAATTCTTTGTTTTTTATGTTACTTAGGAGGAAGATCTCTGGATTCTTTGATATATTGTTTTCTGTTATTTTATTTAATATCTGATTTAGATCTTCCCAAAATTTTTCTACTTTCTCACATGTCCAGATTGCATGAATTGTTGTTCCCATTTCTTTTTTACATCGAAAACATCTATCAGATACTGTTGGGTCCTATTTATTTAACTTTTGAGGTGTAATGTATAGCCTGTGTATCCAGTTATATTGTATCATACGTAACCTCGTATTTATTGTATTTCTCATTGTTCCAGAACATAACTTCTCCCATGTTTCCTTTCTTATCTTTATATTTAAATCTTGTTCCCATTTTTGTTTAGTTTTACCATTTGTTTCCTCATTCTCCGTTTCTTGCAGTTTAATATACATATTTGTTATAAATCTTTTGATTATCATTGTATCTGTAATCACATATTCAAAGTTACTTCCCTCTGGCAAACTCAGACTGCTTCCTAATTTATCCTTCAAGTAGGATCTCAATTGGTAATATGCCAGCGCTGTATCTTGAGTTATATTGTATTTATCTTTCATTTGTTCAAAGGATAATAATCTATTTCCTGAAAAACAATTTTCTATTCTTTTAATCCCTTTTTTCTCCCATTCTCTAAAGGAAAGGTTATCTATTGTAAAAGGGAGTAACTTGTTTTGTGTCAATATTAGTTTTGGTAATTGATAATTTGTTTTATTTCTTTCTACATGAATCTTCTTCCAAATATTGAGGAGATGATGTAATACTGGAGAACTTCTATGTTGTACCAATTTTTCATCCCATTTATATAATATGTGTTCAGGTATCTTTTCCCCTATTTTATCTAATTCTAATCTGGTCCAATATGGCTTTTCCCTTGTTTGATAAAAATCTGATAGGTATCTTAATTGTGCGGCTCTATAATAATTTTTAAAGTTTGGCAGTTGTAAGCCTCCTTGTTTATACCATTCTGTTAATTTATCTAGTGCTATCCTCGGTTTCCCTCATTTCCATAAAAATTTCTTTATTATTTTCTTAAACTCCTTGAAGAATTTCGCTGTCAGTTGTATTGGCAATGCCTGAAATAGGTATAATATCCTTGGAAAAATGTTCATTTTAATACAGTTTATTCTTCCTATTAGTGTTAGTGGTAAATCTTTCCAATGCTCTAAATCGTCCTGTAATTTTTTCATTAGTGGATAATAATTGAGTTTATATAGTTGGCCGAGATTTTTATTTATTTGTACACCTAGGTATCTTATTGCTTGCATTTGCCATCTAAATGGTGATTCCTTCTTAAATTTTGAGAAATCCGCATTATTCATAGGCATTGCTTCACTTTTATTTACGTTGATCTTGTAACCCGACACTTCTCCATATTCCTTCAATTTCTTATATAATTCTTTTATTGATAGTTCTGGTTCTGTTAAGATACTATAACATCATCCGCAAATAAACTGATTTTATATTCCTTGTCTTTTATTTTTATCCCTTTTTATATTATTTTCTGTTCTTATCAATTCTGCTAGTGGTTCTATAGCTAACGCGAACAATAAAGGTGATAGTGGGCATCCCTGCCGTGTTGACCTGCTTAAGTTAAATTGCTTTGATACATGTCCATTTACTGTCACTTTCACTAACCGTCCATTATATAATGCTTTAATCCAATTAATATACTTCTCCGGTAAACTGAATTTTTGCAATACTTTGAACAAATAATTCCATTCTACTCTGTCAAAGGCCTTCTCTGCGTCTAGAGCAACTGCTACTGTTGGCGCTTTATTCCCTTCTACTGCATGAATTAAGTTAATAAATTTACAAATATTGTCTGTTGTACGTCTTTTTTTGATAAATCCAGTTTGGTCTAGATTTACCATTTTCGGTACATACTCTGTTAATCTGTTTGCTAATAGTTTAGCTATTATGTTATAATCTATGTTAAGTAAAGATATTGGTCTATATGACGCTGGTGTGAGTGGATCTTTCCCTTGCTTTAGTATTACTGTAATTATTGCTGTTTTACATGAATCTGGTAAGCTTTGTGTTTTATCAATCTGGTTGATTACTTCCAGGGGGCGGAATTAATAAATCTTTAAATGTTTTATAGAATTCTATTGGGAATCCATCCTCTCCTGGTGTCTTATTATTTGGTAATTTTTTTATTATCTCTTTTATTTCTACTATTCCAAATGGCTCTGTTAATTTATTTTGTTCCTCTATTTGTAATTTTGGTAGTTCAATTTTAGTTAGATATTCATCTATTTTCCCTTCTTTCCCTTCGTTTTCAGTTCGGTATAATTGTTCATAGAATTCTCTAAAGTTTTCCTTGATTTCTTTTGGATTATATGTAATTTGTTTGTCTTTTTTCCTTGATGCCAATACCATTTTCTTAGCTTGTTCTGTCTTAAGCTGCCATGCTAGAATTTTGTGCGTTTTTTCACCTAGTTCCTAATATTTCTGTTTTGTCTTCATTATATTCTTCTCCACCTTATATGTTTGTAGTGTTTCATATTTTAATTTTTTATCTGCCAATTCTCTTCTTTTAGTTGTATCTTCCTTCATTGCTAATTCTTTTTCTATCTTTACTATTTCCCTTTCCAACTGCTCTGTTTCCTGATTATAGTCCTTTTTCATCTTGGCTACATAACTTATTATTTGCCCTCTAATGAATGCTTTCATTGCATCCCATAGTATAAACTTATCTTTCACTGATTTCGTATTTTTTTCAAAATACATTTTAATTTGTCTTTCAATAAATTCTCTAAAATCCTGCCTTTTAAGTAACATGGGGTTTAATCTCCATCTATACATTCTTGGAGGGATGTCCTCTAACTTTACTGTCAATATTAAGGGTGAATGGTCCGATAATATTCTAGCTTTATATTCTGTTTTTCTTACTCTATCTTGCATATGAGCTGATAAAAAAAATAGGTCTATTCTTGAGTATGTTTTATGTCTAGCCGAGTAATATGAATATTCCTTTTCCTTTGGGTGTTGTTTCCTCCATATATCCAAAAGTTGCATTTCTTCCATCGATTTAATTATAAATTTGGTTACTTTGTTCTTTCTGTTAATTTTTTTCCCAGTTTTGTCCATATTTGAATCCAAATTCAGGTTGAAATCCCCTCCTATTAATATGTTCCCTTGCGTATCTGCTATCTTCAAAGATATCTTGCATAAACTTTTGATCTTCTTCATTAGGTGAATATACATTGAGTAGATTCCAAAACTCCGAATATATCTGACATTTTATCATTACATATCTCCCTGCTGGATCTATTATTTCCTCTTCTATTTTAAATGGCACATTTTTACTAATTAATGTAGCTACTCCTCTTGCTTTTGAATTATACGACGCTGCTGTTACGTGTCCTACCCAATCTCTCTTTAATTTCTTGTGCTCCAATTCAGTTAAATGTGTTTCTTGCACAAATGCTATATCAATTTTTTCTTTTTTCAGTAAATTTAGCAGTTTCTTCCTTTTAATTTGGTTATGTATTCCATTAATATTTAAAGTCATATAGTTCAACGTAGCCATTTTATACTTTGTTTATCTTCCCTTTCCGTTTCTCCATCATTACCTTTCCTTCTTATCCATTTCTGTTTTCTTGTTTTGAACACTTTATAAGACAACATTCTTAGAACATCAAACATTTTCCTTATTCTCCTATTTAAAACTTCGTTAGCCCCAATCTCCCCTTCCCCTCCTGAGTTGTCCTTTATCCCTTGTCGGACAACCACATCTCCCCTCTCCATTTGGATTTGCGAATTCACTTGCAAGCATCAGCTGATTTTGCAGTGACCATAACTCCTCCCCACCCAGCCTCCCCAGAAAAGATTTCAATTTTCATTTTAATTCTCTTTTAATTCCCTCCTTATTCCCTCTATTCCATTTCCTTCCCTTATTAATTCTTGTCTGTACTCTATATATTTTCCTCTAAATACAGATACATTCATGTGTGGACACTATATATATACACACATATACCTCTTTACCCACATACATATAGATCGTGGTCATTTTTACTCTTATTACATGTCTTCATCTCTCTGCTTGTTTTGTAGTTGTTCTGCAAATTTCCTTGCTTCCTCTGGATCCGAGAATAGTCTTTTTCCATAAGATCGTTTTTGCTGTATTGAACTCCTTCCTCTTCTTCAGGAGTTCAAAACTTATGTGTCTTTTTAGTTCGCAGTCTTTTGTACTCTCGTTACACGTCTTCATCTCTCAGTCTATTTTGTAATTGTTCTGCAAATTTTCGTGCTTCCTCTGGATCCGAGAATAGTCTGTTTTGCTGTCCTGGAATGAATATTTTCAATACCACTAGATGCTTTATTTATACCCTTTCTTCCATAAAATCGCCTTTGCTGTATTGAACTCCTTTCTCTTCTTCAGGAGTTCAAAACTTATATCTGGATAAATAAAGATTTTTCGCCCTTTGTTGTCCTCTCTTACTTTGTGTTTTCCTTTATTTTTTCCGACTTTTCTGGAGAGGGCTGGAGTTCACCGTCCGGCCACTACTTCATCACGTGACTCCTCCCTTACCAAACCTTACTGATTGTAATCTGGAGGTGAGGAAATTCATGATCCAATTACCCAGTGAAGTGTTAACTCCCAGTTCTTAGAGTTTGCTTACCAGTTTTGAGGGGATGATTGTGTTAAATGCCGAACTGTAGTCGATCAATGTACCTTTGCTGTCCAGGTGTTTCAGGGCTTTGTGTAGAACAGTAGACCTGTTACTACAATTGGCCAACGGGAATGAATCCATATTACTGCTCTGCTTCATCACCAGCCTCTCAAAACACTTTGCTTCATCACTGTCGATGTGAGTGCTACTTACTGGTGGATGGTCATTGAGGCATATAGCATCTAGTTATTCGACATGAACTGTAAGAAATACTGAGACTGTTCTTTCTGTGCTGAAAACCATTCAATTCAAGAGAAAATAGAAATGCCCAAGAAATGTAGGCATTGCCAATTAGACTCCACATTCCTATGAATGACTGATTCTCTCTTCTTCCCCCCACCACCCCCCCCCCCCCGACTTTGGTTTAATTTAAAACCATGAAATTAGGAACTTTATTGAAAAGGTGTGATTCCTTACAATACTGTGGAGGAAAATTCAATTTAAAAAGAGTTGACCCATTTCTTGAATGTAGCTTTGAAGTATTATAGTGGCCAGATATCTTTATTTCTGGACAGTTTAATAACTAAATTTGTTTATCCTTTACTGTTTAAATTATTTTTTTTAGTGTATGGTTAAGGATGTGATTCCAATTCACATATAATCTCTTTTGATTGAGTGTTTTGTTTCATGATTTTAATTATTTAGCTTTTGAAGATGCGTTGGAAAAGTAAATTATTCAGTTGCGTATTGTATTCATATGAAGTGAAAACATAATCTTATCCAATTTATGTATCGTTTGAGGCTAGTTTGACATGCTTTAATGAGGTCAGGTTATATTTGTACTGATGAGCACAAGGTGCTTTGGAATTGTTTAGACAACATTTAGCTCCACCTCTGCTTTGTAATCATAAGGGAGCTTGTAACTGAGCTGAAAAGTGAATGTAGGTCATGGTTTAAACTGCAGTGTTGAGTTTGGACAATGGTAGTGTTACAGTGGTTAAAAATAATATTAAAATCATCCATTGTTGTTCTTTCCCCATTGTTTATTCAGGTAATTTCCAGCTGGAATATTAAAAACTGAGGGTACTTGAAGAATCTGGAGGTTACACTCTGTCTATTTGTATAGTCCGGAGATATTTGATTACCTGGGTGAAGTGATACAAGACCACTTATGCCAGTGAATTCATGGCCACAAAATGGAGGGGTCTAAGAAATAACTGAATGTTGCACTAAAGATCTTATCACATGTAGTTCAGTATTAATGTGCATAATGATACAGAGAAGAATAACAAGGGTTATTCAACTTGTAATTTATTTTAATAAGCTGTTTCTAAAAAGAATACTTATTTTGAGTAAAAAGCTGTACTAGTATTATTGGAGATACAAGAGACTGCAGAGCTGGAATATGGAGAAAAAAACAAGTCAGAGAAAAAAAATTGAAAGGTTCCAACCCAAAATGTTGGTAATTCTTTTTCTCTCCTTGATGCTGCTTGACAAGTTGAGTTCATCCACAAATTGTTTCATGCTAGTATTATTATTTCTTGTGTGCCCAGATCATTCTGGTTAATACCTTGGGTCAAATCTGCCTATTCCAAAAAAGAAAGGAAATTGTTCAAGGAATTAATGAGCAAGAAATAAAAAAGCCTATCACGTGTCGGTGCATGAGCTGAAACCAAGAATCCGGAACAATAAAATCCCCACCTTGGATTTCGTGTGTCTGCATACTTTAGAGCAGGGGTGTCAAACTCAAATTCACAGAGGGCCAAAATTAAAAACTTGGACTAAGTCGTGGGCCAAACTAAATATTTATTGAAAATTTTCAACAACATCTGCATGTTTTCTCTTCTTTCAACATATGTAATGTTAAACTTTTTCTTATTAAAATAAATGTTTAATAATAGTTTTGGTTAAACTCTTTCCAGAAGAAGAATTAACAAATGAGAAATAAAATATTCAATAAATAATATTTCTCTATAGCCTTTAAGCTCCTTTTAAATGTATTTTTTTCACAAATCAACAAAATAACAACTTGCTTCAATGAAAATCCAATCTTTCAACTATGAACAGTCCAAAGTTAACCAAAGAAAATATGAATCCAAGCTTAGCTTGCTACACTGTGATTTACTCTGATGCACCTGGGTCTAAACCAGATACTTGGCATCTCTTCTTGGATGCAAGTTCATCAAACTCTGGGGTCAGAATTTGCCTCCCACCTGTCTTGAAAGGTCCTGTTTTCTGTCTTTCGTTTGGTCATTTTTCGTAAGGGGTTTATTACATGTGAGTTCGGCGACAGGTGGCAGATGCTAATGAAAGTAAAGAGAGGAGGTGGGGGCGATTAGCGGTCTGACGGGCTGGCACCAACGCATTTGCAAAGCATTCTGGGATTTGTAGTATGAGCTGTGCATGCGCTATACTGGCGCGGCGGCCAGCGGGCCAGCTCTAATACATATTTGATATGATCTTGCAGGCCAAGTATAATTATATCACGGGCCAAATTTGGTCCGCGGGCCTGAGTTTGACATGTGTGCTTTAGAGCATTGACACAGCAGGCAGGTCCATGCCCATATATCTCATTTAACGAGGCCAGATAAAACATTCCGTAACTAGTTTGATTGTTGCTCTTCTTCCAGGATGTGATAGATTGTGAAGAGACTCAAAAATCTCCTGCCTCATTGCCACTGCCACAAAAGGCCTTGGCCTTCCTAAGGAAAAATTGCGGACTAACTTTTCATCCAGGGTCACATCTTGAAGATGGAGACCAGAAATGATCCGGCGATAACCTTGGCGCAACAGTAGCGCATCTGACTCCAGATAAGAAGGTTGTATGTTCGATCACTTCGGGGTCACCACTTGTAACAGCACTGATTTACCACAGCTTGTAAACAAATAAAGAATACACTCACTTGTTTATTTCAGCACACCTTGAAGTTGACTTTCTTTTTATTATTCACTAGACACAACATTGCATTCTTCAACTCCCCCCCCCCCCCCCCCCCAAACACCACCCACCTAAACTCCTTTGACCTACTTATTGGCTCATTGCCACATGCATGATCCTGACACTCTCACTCCTCCTCCTGATCTGAGCTCCATCATCCATATACTGACTCTTAACACACCCGTGCATGCATGCTATTACCCCTGTATGTAACTTCACTTATGTCAACAGCGGCAGCCCGCACCTCTCCCAACAAAGGTTATTATTCAACTGTGAAAATGGCTTCAATTAGAATGCCATTTGCTAAGGCTGTATGCTCGTACCTCCATCTAATCTTCCTCCTTGCATCATGCCTTCCACAACCTACTTTTTCCTTTGAATTACAAGTAGTAAATAGTTGTAATCATGTACTTTTTATTGCCTGCCAAAAATCCTACACTACGTGGTTATCCTTTCTGATATCCATTAACGGCAATCTAGTTGGGCAATGGAGGAACAGCAAATAAAGAGAAAATGAACACAAATGAAATGTTAATTTCATGCCACCAGCACATTTGTCAGGGCTGTGATTGATTACAGTGCAGCATAATGGTACAAGAGGTAAATAACCTCCAGCCAAAGTAGGAACAAGGATGGTGCATTGAAAATTTGTCATGGGACAATTTTGTAATCATTTCACTGGGGGCTAATGCCCATGCATATTTAAATATTTGGGAACCCTTTGTTTAGTATAGTGGTCTAGTTGTTATTCTTTAGTATCAAGAATATAGACTAGTCTGTCAAGAACTTTACACAAGACTTTATAGAGAGCTTAAAGTCCATGTGTGGAGTGGTTGCCAAATCTTACAGTGCATTTGTGGCCCATAAAGCATTTTATCTGGTTGTGTCACATTATCTTAGCACAAGCAGCAGTTGTTTAATCTCTGTTTTGTGGTGGAAGATCTGATTCTGCTTGTGTTTTTTTTAATCAATTTTTTTATAATGCACTTTAATTTTTTTAAAAATGTAGGCATGCAGTACGGTATCAGGCCCTTTCAGCCCATGACCCAACAGTATCAGACAGATGTTTTCGCTGTAAGAAGGAAACGGGAACAACAGTACATGGAATTTGGGCATGTGAGAAAGTGGAAAAGTTTTGGGAAGATCGAAATCAGGTTTTAAATAAAATCACAAAAAGCAACATACCAACAAATCCAGAGATCTTTCTTCTAAGTAATATAAGAAGTAAAGAACTTGGACTTGATTTGGATGTCTAAGTTATTCTTGAGACATCATTTGACTCAGCCATCACTCCATTGTTTCTGTTTTGCCTAACGTTTATCATTTGTGGTGAACAATGTAACTGTTCCAATGTTGAAACCTACAAAATTATTGCATCTACCATAAAGGCAGTGTTTTCTCTGGCTGATGCATTCAGAATCCTGGACCATGCTTTCAAAAGCACTGGTGGTCTGATCAGAATTGAGATAAAAGGAAATGTTTTCTTTTCAAATACCTCCTCACGTGGAGGTATTTGAGGTATGTTGAAGACTGAGATTTTCAGAAATTAAGGAAATCCAGGGATATGGGGTTGGTGCAGGAAAAATGACACTCAGCGAAATGCCAGAACAGGTACAAGGAGTCTCGTGCTTTCTTAACTCTATTTCTTATTTTCTTATGTTCTCTGAGGCTTTTATTCTATCTTCCAGGGTTAATTTACTTAGTTTTAACATTTCTTTTAATTGAAACATTAACTTAAACTTCTTTTACTGACTTGCATAATGAACCACCTCTAAGGTAGCAGAGATGCTTCTACCTATGTTGTTTTTATTATGAATGTATTATCCCAATCTCAGGTGATTCTTTCCTTAAGCTACTCATTTGCTCGTAAAGTTAGTTCAGATGGTACACTCTCCAGGTGCCTTTGAGAACTGTTCCCTCAGCAATGAACCTTTTTTGGTTGGTATGGACCCTTTCACATTTCTGACCACACTTCTGCCCACTCTCAGCCACATTTCTTCCCAGCCACAAGAACTCATGGCTGGACTCCTTAATCTAAGTATTGTCATCTGTATCATCTTCTGAACAAAGGACTCTAAGGATGTTCATGTCACCCACATGATAACTGGTCTAAACATTGTTAAATCTGCTCTGTAACTCCCATCATCTTGTCTTCAACAGTCCCAACAGCGGGGTTGCAATGACTTCAATCTTAATATTTAACCTACAACAGATCATCAGTTCAAACTTGTGTCAAGCAAGCATGTGTCATCACCCCAGCACATTTCTTCACCTTTCTTGCTGTGTTGCTCCCAATACCTTGACGAAGGGCTCAGGCCTGAAATGTTAGTTACCCTTTGCATCCTTTCGATGCTATGTGAACTGCTGTGATTCTCCAGCACTTTCCAGTTTAACCCCAAAAACCCTGCTGGACTAGAATTAACCGACAGCACAAATATGAGAGTATTTCCTTATGTTGCCTCCTATCCAGAACCAAGACACCCCAATGCCAGTCAGTCAGGTGACAAAATGCAGGTGAATTTGCATTGGTGCACCTTTGGGAACAGCTCCTACTCAGCATCAACTTGTTCACTGAAACACATCAAAAAAACTGACCTTTCACTGCAAACCAAAAGGTTATCTCCCTATATATCCTACTGTGCAACATCACAGTCCAACCATAAAGATTTACAAAGAAATAGGAAAACACTGATAGCTTCCCATTCTTGCCATCTTCCATCTTGCAGTGAAGGCAGGCATAAATTATTAAATTAATTATTGCATTAAAAGCACTAGGACATCCTTTGGCTGCCAGTGTAAAACTGTGTCTGAAAATTGAGACTTGGTCTATCAGGAACCATAGAACACTACAGCACAGAAAACAAGCTATTTGGTCCTTCTAGTCGGTGCCATGATCCATGTCCTGTGTGCTTCTGAGACCTGGATTATCTGAACATGACCTAAAGCACTGGAGTGATATTATCAGTGTTGCTCTTCAAAATCTTCCAAATTGACTGACAGGATAAGCAACTCTGACAATGTTGTATTCCAGGCCAATGTCTCCCAGATTTATAAGGGAAGCACAAAAAAGGCACATGCTGGAATCTTGAGTAAGCAAAAGAAAGTAGGATGTATTTAGGGGTCAGGTAACTTCCACCAAGAACTTTTTGGGTTGGGTCCCTTTCTTGAGATTAAAATGGGTAGGGATATTGTATATCAAGGGAAGATTGAAGAGGCAAAGGGCACTGGCTAGAAGAAGGTGGGAGAGATGGGTAGGGGAGGATCAATGGAAGTGAAGGTTAAAAATAAATGTTGGAATGGGAACAGGTGAAAGAGAGATGGAAATAAATGGAAACAAGAGGTGAGGGTTATCTAAAATTAGAAAATTAAATGTTTGCGTTGTGGGGTTTAAGGCTGTTCAGGAAGAATATAATGTGTTGTTTTTCAAGTTTATGTATAGTCTCACTTTGGCAATGGAAGAAGCTGAGGACAGCCATGTCTCTGGAATGGTGAGGGGAGTTAAAATGGCTAGCAACTGAGAGTTCTGGTTTCACCCTATAGAAGAGCATATGTGTTCAGTGAAGCATTCACCCAATTTGCATTAGGTCTCAGATTTTTTAAAAACATTACAGCATAGTACAGGCCCTTTGACGAAGGATGTTGCGCCAACTGGTTTAGAAGCCACAGAAAGTGCACTGAATGCAGTAGATAAGGTTGGATGTTATGCATGCAAAATTCTGCCTTATCTGGAAGGTCTGTTTATGGCTCTGCATGGAGTTGATTAAAAATAAGTTCAGACAAGTTTTGCACTTTCTGCAGTTACAGTAGAAAGTTGAAAAAGGTATGAAAGAATGGGTATAGAGGAAAGAGTCGGCCATGGAGTTCAGAGAGACACAGCATTGTGAAAAGCAGTTGAGGAGGGAAAGATGTGGCTGATGGTGGGATCTTGAAGTTGGCATAAATGCCAGTGGATGGTGTATCACATGCATAGGCTAGTGAGGTGGAAAGTGTCTAGAGGAGGATGGTTTGAGAGCAGAAGTGTGAGAGATGCAGATAAGGGCTTTATTAACGACAGCAACGGGGAGACTATACTGTGAGAACGTGACGTGAGATACAGCCTTTCTGGATGTGATTTTCCCCAGAGATTAATGAGATTGCATGTCAGTCCCAAGTAAAACAGTGCACGAGTGTTTTAGGTCACGAACTAGATGCATGTTAGAGTGGAGGATAATGGTGGGTATTTAATATTGATGTATATTGTTTGCCACAGGGGTCAGTGCTGGGCCCTCAGCTGTTCATCATTTACATTGATGATTTGGAAGAAGGGACAGAGTGTTGAGTAATAGATGATACTAAATTGAGTGGAAAAGCAAATTGTACAGAGGATGTGGAGAGGCTGCAGAAGGATATAGTTAGGTGAGTGGGCAAAGGTCTGGCAGATAGAGTACAACGTTAGTAAATGTGAGGTCATCCACTTGGGTAGGAAAAATAAAAGAGCAGATTATTATTTAAATCGTGAAAAACTGCAGCATGTTGTGGTGCAGAAGATCTTGGGAGTGATTGTGCATGAATCGCAAAAAGTTGAGTTGCAGGTACAACAGGTTATTAAGAAGGCAAATGGAATGTTGGCCTTCATCGCTAGAGGAATTGAATTCAGGAGCAGGGAGGTCATGCTGCAACTATACAAGGTCCTGGTGAGGTCGCACCTGGAGTACTGTGTGCAGTTCTGGTCTCCGTCCTTGAGGAAGGATTTACTGGCCTTGGAGGCAGTCCAGAGGAGGTTCACCAGGTTGATCCCAGAGATGAGGGGGTTGATCTACGAGGAGAGACTAAATCACCTGGGATTATACTGACTCGAATTCAGAAGAATGACAGGAGATCTTATAGAAACATATAAAATTATGAAAGGGAGGTGAGACCAGAACTTGGGGACACAACCTCAAGATTCAGAGGAGTAGATTTAAGACGGAGATGAGGAAAGACTGTTTTCTTCAGAGGGTAGTGAATCTGTGAAATTCTCTGTCCAGGGAAGTGGTTGAGGCTAATTCATAAAACATAATTAAGGTTTCGTTAGATAGATTTTTATTTAAAAGGGGAGTTAAGGGATATGGGGAAAAGGCAGGTAGGTGGAGTTGGGTCAATGATCAGATCAGCCATTATCTTACTGAATGGTGGAGCAAGCTCGATGGGCTGGATGGCTGACTCCTGCATCTATTTCTTATGTTCTTAATTATGCACTTTGTAGCTGGTTCAGAGCAACGTGAAGAAAGGCTTGAAAAGAAACCAGGTGTAAAAAGTTTATCAAGAGAAAGTAGCTAAGGAAATAGAAGTCTTTGATTCATCTTAAAAATATTTCAAAGAAAGTTACACGTGTGTTCCATTTGCAACAGAAAAACAGGATTAAATCATTAATTGCCACAGTGTTTAATGAATTTCTGTTTAAAATTCCACTGGTAAAAGTAAAATTAAGATTGTGACAGCACTAGCTATTTAGGGACATTGCAGATTTTTATAAATAGCAAGTTATTAAGTATAGAATTAATATTTTTCTCCTTGTGACTGAGATTAGTTATAATTGGTGTATGACTGAGATTTCCGCTGCAGTGACTTGATTAATCATGAAGTTTCAATATAAATGATACAATCACTAAAATGAAAGATAATATAAATGATAAATTTCCAAATTATTCGATTCTTCTGTGAAAGAATAGTATTGGTTAGGGTGATATGGCATTGATTGCATTTTTTTAAAATGTCTTCATTTTCAGGATCTGTATGTTGCTGACAAGAGCAATGTTCATTGTCCATCCCCCATTGTCTTTAAGGTAATGGTGAGCTGCCCTCAATTGTTAGTGTGTCTAGTGAAGATGCTCACAAAATGCCATGGGGGGTGGGGGGAATTTTAAAAGTAAGACTCAGTAGAAGGCAAAGAGTAGGAATGAAAGGTGCCTTTTCTGATGGGCTGCTGGTGACTAATGGTCACTGGAGTCCACAGTGGTCATGCTACTTTTCATGCTGTATGTAAACGACTTGGTTTATTGGATTGATGGCTTTGTGGCCAAGCTTGTGGATGATACAAGGAGAGGTGGATAGTGTTGAGGAAATAGAGAGTCTTGAAAGGGACTTGGATAGGTAAAGAAGTGACAGATGGAATACAGTGTCAGGAAGTGTATGATTACTCACTTTGGTAGAAAGTATAAAGATGTAAACTGTTTGGTAAATGGAGAGAGAATTCAGAAAGTGGAGGTTCAAAGGGACTTGGGAGACCTAGCGCAGGATTCTCTAAAGGCTAACTTGCATGTTGAGTCAGGGGTAAGGAAAATGCAATCCTAGCATTCATTTTGAGAGGGCTCGAATATAAAGGCAAAAATGTGATGCTGAGGATTTGCAAAGTATTAGTCAGACCACATTTGAATGATTGCGAGTAGTTTATGGCCCCATATCGAAGGAAGGATGCGCTGGCATTGGAGAGGGTTCAAAGGAGATTTACGAGTGATGAGAGTAACTTGTGAGGAACATTTGATGGCTCTGGGCCTGTATTCGTTGGAGGTGGAACTCATTGAAACATTCCGAGCATTGAAAGGGCAAAATAGAGTGGACACGGAGAAGATGTTTCCAGTAGTGGGAGAGTATCAGTTTCAGAATAAAAGGACATCCGTGTAGTACAGAGATGAGAGGTTTCATCATCAAGACCTGTGTGGACGAGTGTATGGCTGTGTGCACATGACCAGGAATTCCCCAACTAGGAGGCATGGATGAAACGGAAGATTTGCAATCTTCTGAGGGTGTGATTGAGGGTGTTAGGGTGTTAGGACAACTTTTGCTGGGTTTGTTCATTTCTGTATCAATTTTTATCACTTGTGGCTGTTGTTGTATTCCATGCATTCGAACGCTGGTCACGAGGACCATAGAGAGAGCCTTTGCTGACCGTGATGAACTGCCTCCGAAATATCAAGCTGTGCAGGCTGTGGAGCAAGACTATCTCACATTACAGGAGGCGGAGAAAGTTGCTGAGATCGATCTGGAGTCTGAAGGGGAATGTGATGGGAAGGAGGGATTGTGAATTAGATTGTTACACATATAATTTTAACCTTCATGAGATGGGAATGTGTAAGGAGTTACCCTGTGCAGGGCTGTAACAAGATGTGAATGCATCCTTGTACTTACAAGATAAGAGAGACATTGATGGATTGAGAGGCAGGAAGCTAGCAGGGAAAGGATAGCAACAGTTTTAGTCATTGGACAAGTAATGATATGATGATGTTCTAAGCACGTATCCAAGGGTATAAAAAAATCACCATTTTGCTGATAACGGCAGAATGCATTCTCCAACTAACATTGTTAGTTGCAAGTGTTACAATCCGGTAATAAAGAACAAAGAACCCTGATTTCGACTCAGTCTGGTGTTTGTCTCACTCATTCATGAACAAAGCAGACCTAACATAGGGCCAGTGATCCAGATCTCTATAGGAATTCCAGGTGCAAAGTGCGGAAGGCTATTTCAACAACATAGGCAATTCCGAGGGAAGCAAGAGAGAGTCAGATACTCGCCAGCTATTGCAGGCCATTACATCCGACAAAGCGAGGCCAAACACTATAAAAGGCTGTGACAATTCACTATCTGATGAGGTGAACTTCTTGCTTTGAGAAAGAGAACTCAACGATGCCATGAGAATTTCTTGCAGAGGCTGATGACCCTGTGGTAATTGTCTCTGAGGTTGACATCAGTACATCATTCAAGGCATCAGGCCCGATGGCATACCTGGCAGGAGACCAAAAATCTGTGCTAACCAACTCGTCGAGTGCTCGCAGACATATTCAATCTCTCATCACTGAAGTTAGAGGTTCCCACCTGCTTCAAAAGGGCATCAATGATCCCGGTGGCCAAGCAGAGCAGAGTGATCTACCTCAGTGACGGTTGCCCAGTAGAACTCGCATCTATGTAATGAAATGCTTTTAGAGGTTAGTCATGGCCAGACTTAACAGTATCTAAGTAAAGATCTGGACACATTGAAATTCACTTTCCAAGACAATGGCTTCACAGCAGATAGAGTATCACTGGCTCTCCACTCAGCTCTGGACCACCAGCTACTCTTTATTAACTGCAGCGCAGCCTTCAACACCATTATTCCCTCAGTGCTGGTAAACAAGTTCCAAAACTTGAGCCTCCGCAACTTCTTCATCAGAAGACTACAGTCAATATGAAAGGGAAGCTCCTCCTCACTGACAAGCACAGGCTCACCTCAAGGGTGCGTGCTTAACCTGTTGCTCTACTTTCTATACACCCATGACTATGTGGCTAGACACAATTCAAATGCCATCTACAAATTTACTAATGACATCACGATCATTGGCGGAATCACAGACTGCAATGAGGAAGTATATAGGAGGGAGATAGATCAGCTCATTGAGCGGTGTCACAACAACTACCTTGCACTCAACCTTAGCAAAGGTTGTGGACTTTAGGAGGAAATCAGGAGAACACGAACCAGTCCTCTTCGAGGGGGTCAGCAGTGGAGAGGATCATGGCTTCAAATTTCTAGGTGTCGACATCTCTAAGGATCTGTCCTGTGGCCTCCATGTCGATGCAGTCACAAAGATAGTGTGCCAGTGGCTATACTTCGTGAGGAATTTGAAGAGATTTGGTATGTCACAAAGGCTCTCAAACTTCTACAGTATATTCTATCTGATTTCATCACTGTCTGATTGGAGGTGCCAAAGCACATGGCAGGAAAGAACTCCAGAGAGCCAGCAACATCATGGGCACCAGTCTTCATTCCATCAAAAACATCTACAAGAGGCCGTGTCTTAAGAAAGCAGCCCCAATCCTCAAGGATCCCCTCCACCCAGACCATGTCCTTGTCACACTGCTACTATCAGGAAAAAGAAGCAGAATTTATTGTCATGAACTTGCCATGAAATTCATTGTTTTGCAGCAGCGTCGCAGTGCAAACATTTGTATGAACCACCTAACAAAATGTTTGCACTTGTAAATTCAGGTACAGGAGTCTGAAGATGAGCACCCAGCAGCACGACACCTTCCCCTCTGCCGTCAGATTTCTGAATGGACAATGCATCACAGACACTACCTCACTTTCTCCTATCTTCTTGCACTATTTATTTTTGAAATGTAATTTATAGCAATGTTTGCAGTGTAATGCTGCTGCAAAACAACACATTTTGGGACATGTTCATGAAAATGAATGATTCTCATTCTTTAGTCATAGGGTTATGAATCTGTGAAATTCATTGCCATCTATGGCTGTGGAGACTCATTGGCTATATTTAAAGTAGAGGTTAATAGTTCTATTAATATTAAAGGTTTTGGCAAAGAGAAAGTCAAGAGAATGTTGATAGGAAAATTATGGCTCTGTCCCGACCTGCTTCAAATGTGCAGTGGTTCAGCCCCTTCTGAAAAAACCTAACCTTGACCCCTCTATCCCCAAAAATTATGACCTGTTTCAAAACTTCCTTTCCTCTTCAAAGTCCTTGAAAAAGTAATACTTAACTATCTCTATACCTTTACCAAAATAAAATAATGGAAAAGTTTCAGTCAGGATACAAAGCCCACCACAGCATGAAGTCAGCCTTATTGAGGGTATTCAACAACCTACTCCTCACCATGGACTCGGGTGGCTCTGTTGTTCTAGTACACCTAGACCTCAGTGCAGCGTTCAACACTGTCGATAGACCATCTCCAACAGGCATCAGTGGTGTGGCAGGGGTTTCAGGGGAAACTACGCATCTGCCTCAGCTGCCCTCTCCTGTGGGATTCCACAAGGATCCATCCTTAACCCCATTCTTTTCTTGCTTTACATGCTGCCTCTCGGCCATATGACATCTCCTTCCACTGTTACACCGACAACACCCTAAAACTGGATGACCAGTCAAAAATCACCAACCTCCCCAACTGTCTGGAAGACTATAAAAAGCTGGATGGCCCACAACTTTGTTCAACTTAATGAGACAAAATCTGAGATCATCCTATTCGGTCCCCCTAATTTCTCCAAAAAGTTATATGACTCCCTAGGTAATCTATCCACTCTTCTTAAACCCCACGTTAAATCCCTTGGGATGTTATTTGACCCTGCCTTCAAATTTGACAAACATGTCAATGCCATGGTGAAGGCCTGCTTTTTCCAGCTCCGCACCATTGTTAAAATAAAACCATACCTCTCACTCAAGGACCTCGAAGGGGTTATTTATGCCCTTAACTCTCTATACACTGGGATTAGCCGGTCCTCCCTAACCCGTCTCCACTCGGTTCAGAATGCTGTGACTAGGGTCCCGACAGGTGCCAAGAAGAGGGACCATATCATCTCAATTCTGGCTTCTCTTCAGTAGCTGTCGGTGTGGCTCACAATCGACTTCAAGCTGCTGCTATTTACATACAAGGCCCTCAACAATCTTGCTCCCCTCCCCATATCTCTGATCTGCTTACATCCTACTCCACTTTTCCAAGCAGCTCAGGTCAGCTACCACAGGACACCTAGCTGTTTCTTGCACTAGGCACATACAAAGGGGAGACCAGACCTTCACGGTTGCGACCCCCAAAGTGTTTAACAGCATTCCTCTGACCATTAAAATATCCCTCTCCTTCAACTGCTTTAAATTCAGGTTAAAAACGTACTTTCTGTCGTTAGTGTTTAGCGTCTGAGATCGTTTGTATGTTCCTAACCTCTGACAGCATTGCACTATTCACTGCAATTGTGGTCTATTTACAACGTCTTAATCCGTTGTTCTGTAAATAGTTGTTCTGGTTTGATCGATTGGCTTGGTTTGTACAGCACTTTGGTCAATACAAGTTGAAAAAGATGTGCTATATAAATAAAGAACTTGAACTTGAGCCAACTCAGTATTAGTTTGGGGAAGAACATAAAATGAGACAAATTTTGAAAAAATTATATTTTTTCAATTAATGTCATCACTTGTATCCTTACGTGAATAAACAATTTGATTTAACACCAATTGAAGTACAGCATTCCAAACATGTAGCACTTATTTAATATTACTCTCAAGTGTTAACTTAAGACATACTTCAATATGTACATAAAATTACATATTTCCTGTGCAACATTCCTTTGCTTGTACAATTGGAAGTTAGTTTATATTGTTCTAATGCATTGTATGGTACTTTCAGAGTACTTGTGATTGAATATTGCTGCTCCTTGTACATGCCTCAAGGCCCTTTCATGCAGTGAAAAAGCCTGACTGTAAAGGCGGAAATTCTCTGCCCTTGTGTCGGGAGATTTACCTCTTTGAGTGCGCCATGGCTGTCTCCAAGGCCCCAACTGCGATCCCTCTCAGCAAACGATAATCAGTGGAGCACTGTGCTCCGCCGCCTCACATGTACGTACAGCCCTTAGTGGCTGGCTAAGGGTGGGTTGATGATGTTGCAATTATGCCATCAGCCGCAACTCCCCTCTCTCACCCACTCACCCCTTCCCACTCATGACCCCCTCAGGGCAGGGGCAGGCTGGCAAGGGCCATCACGGCAGGGGCCATCAGGGGGCAGCCAGTGGGGGCTGTGACAGTTCCTCCAGCTGCTCTGGCACCTCACCAGGCTGCTCATCAGTGGCTCAAAAAAAGGCAGAGCAATGGCCGTCTTCTAGCTGCATGGGGGATTATGGATAGGGATTACGGCCATTGCTCTACCGCATATTTATGATGGGTGGCACTGCATCACCAGCTCCTGAAGGCGCTGTGAGGCACCGCTCAACATGAATGTGACACGGGAGCAGCCTTTTAGGGCTGCTTCATGAAAGATAAGTTTATCTTTTCCCTCTGGCATGAAAGGGCCTTCTGTCTGGATTGGGTTTGTGTCCCTCATTTATTCCTCCCCATAATATCCCCAACTGACTCATCATTCTCACCTCTAATCATTCCTTGTACATAGTCTGACACGTGACTTACTACGTCCTGCCATTCCCATCCCTCCAGCCACTGGAGCCAGAGCAGTTCCTAAGACTCGACACATCTCACTGGCACACCAGGGAGAGGTCAGTATGTAAAGGTTGTTCAGTCACTCTATAGGTCCTGACAGTCATTGAATTTTACTGTTAAAATTATTTTTAAGAAAACTTGAGCAAAAATTGATTTAATCTTATCAATTTAGGTTGTGATCAGAACTATTTTTTGGATGGCAGTCGATGCAGTTCTTGAGCATGTAAACAGAGGTCATTGGACTTTTGAATATTCAAGAAATGTGAAGTTGAGGTTGAAGATTTATACTTTTTTTGGATGGCTATGTTACTTTCCATATCTTTTGCTCTGGAACTGAAGAAACCACACTACCATGTTACATTTGTCAATATTACTTTTAACGTATATCTGCATATGTTATTTTATTTCGTTTACCCTTTGCATTTGAACTTGGCCTGAAGACCAGTATGTTCTGAGTGTTTTGTACTTAATTTGAGTTCCATGTTATAATAACCGATTTCCTTCAAGTAAAGATGAGGTAAAATGAAAATTTTAGGTTCATTGAGTATATAATTCCTTGTGTTAAAGTGTATGAATTCTGCTTTTTTTTTAAGGTCAAAGTTGACTGCCTGGAGAAGTTCCTCACTCTTTTTCACCATTATACCCACAAAGGAAATCTGAATGCAACAGAAATCAAGTTCTGGTTAGTATTTTATTGAAGTGCTGTTCACCACTTGTTAGTTTAAGGAAAGTTGATATATGCATTGTGAACAAAGAAGAGAAATATATTTTTACTTTCTGCACACCTCTTAAATTGTGTTCATTCGAATTTTTGCTTGCTGTAGCGTATCCCAGATCAAATTTTGTTCTCTGGTGATTATTGTCTCTGAAAACCAATCATTTTACAAGTTGAATTATATTGTGTTTTAATTGATTAATAAATTTCCTCTCATGTTACAGCACATGGGAATGTGATATTCTTCCAATTCTTCATCTTTAGTGCCTCTCCCTCCCACATTCCTCCACCTATTTTGGTCCTTGGTACATGTGAAGACTAGGAATTTAAACTGATGCAACAAGATTGCTTTACCAATGTTTCTTTAATTTTGTCACAATGTTAGAGTAAAGTTAAAGTTCAGGTCTTGTGTGATTTGATAAATATTTCTGGAGGTAGACTGGATTGTTTGTGACTGAAATCTTGAGTTTTATTTTTTGCTCAATTGGAGCTGATGCAGGGCGACAAGCGTGAGCCCCTTTCCAGACCACTGGGATTTCTGTTTAGCTTCGGTAAGAATTTGTTTTTGAGAACATTTTTTTTTGTCAAAGGTACAACCTTGTTTTACAAAATACTTATTCTTTCAATAATATTTGTTTTGGTTGCATTACTATGGACCACCTATAACAAATCTCCATGGAATGTCAGTGGTCTGTGGACCACAGAATCAGAAATACTGGTCTGGTGTACCTGTCTTATCCAAAGTATCATGATGAAATATTGAAATCCTTGGGTTTGATACCAGAAAAAGTACAAGTTAGGGGGAAAACATGAAACTCTACAGATGCTGTGATTGTAGTAAAAACACAAAAATGCTGGAGGAACTCAGCCAGTTACACCGCATCCATAAGAGTTAAATATATATAACCAATGTTTCAGGCCAGAGCCCTTCTTTAAGATAGATGCAAAAAGCAGGCAGGTGCCTGAATAAAAAGGCTTGGGGTGGAGGGAAGAAAGAGCAGGGGGAAGAGCATAGGCCAACAGGCAAAAGGATAATTGGACATGGATAGGAGGATGGAGGGGAAAGGTGAGAATTGATCGTGGTGGGAGGTGGTTCTGTTAATGGAGAGCTGGAGGAAAGGGAAAGAAACGAAGCTAGAGGAAAGGAGATGGGGATAGGGGAAGTTGATAGTCAGAGGTAGGGAGGAGGGAGGGTGCGGGCTAATGGAAACTGGAGAAGTTTGTTAATGCCATCTGGTTGGAGGGTGCCCAGATGGAATATGAGGAGACATTGTTCATCCAATATGCGGATGGTCTCAGTCTGGCAGAGACCATGTACAGTCATATAGCCATGGGAATTGGGCGTGGAACTGAAATGGGTTGCCACTGAGCTGTTATTGCAGCAGATAGAGTGAAGGAGCATCCAGCCAGTCCGATGTAGAGGATACCACAGTGGGTGCTCTGGATGCTGTTGATGACCCCTGAAGATTTACAAATGAAGGGGTGCATCACTCGGGAAGGAGTGTTAGGAGCCCCCGAATGGTGGTGAAGCAATGTCACATTTCTTGTCACAGATTGGTACCAAGGAGGCAATTGGTGGGAAGAGAGGAGAGGATGAGGGAGTCATGGAGTGAGTGGTCCTTGCAGAAGGCGAAGAGAGGAAATTGTATCTGGTGGTGGGATCAGTAGGTGGCAGAAATGGTGAAGGGTGATATGTGGATATGGAAACAGGTTGGTAGGTGAGGACAAGGGGAATTCTGTCCTTGTTCCGTGTGGGGGAAGATGGGTCCAGGGTTGATGTGCCAGTTAAGTAAATACGGCTGATGGACAAGTTGATGGTAATATAGGGAAGCCACATTCTTTTGAAGGAAGAGGGCATCTCAGGTGATCTCGCATGGAAAACCTCGTCCTGGGGAGAAAATATGGTGGAGCTGAGGAATTGTCAGAAAGGAATGGAATCCTAACAGGCGACAGGGTGTGAAGAGAGAGGTGTATTCATCATAGCTGTGGGAGTTGGTGGGCTTGTAGAAAATGTGTTAAAAATGTTTCGGGTCAGGTACCAAGGGTCTCTATGGAAAAATTAACATGGGACTATAGTCTAGACGGATTGAGATTGCCAGACTCCAAAAAACATTATTGGGCAGCTCGGTCGAGATACATTACCTCCGTTTTTCAGGGAGGAGATGTACCATCCTGGGCACAAATTGATCTGCACCTGGTGGGCGTGAAGATAGCAGAGGATTTTATTTATAAATGGGACTGTGACGGTATGCCATTAGGCAGGCTAACTGGCCCCGCTTGTCACACACGCAGCGGGGCAGGTGGCCCAAATGGCGCCGTCGGGGGTTTCCTCCCGACCTCGGCACCTGGCTCAGAAACCCGCGCTTGGGGACCCATGTGACTCCCCGGTGATGTCGGAGCCCCCCAGCGCGGTTCTCAGCCAGGTCCGGGCTGGGAATATAAGACCAGCCAGGCAGCCTGCAATAAATCAGTTTTTGCTCACTGAACTCAGCCAGTCTGGTTGTGCGATCCGATCCTTCAGTTAGAAGTGTAGCCGCCGCTACAAGACATTAAATTGTTGATAGGGAAGAAGTGCAGCCCCATATTAAAACAAGTGATTAGTATCTGGGCCAGAATTAACCAGTATTTGGATATTAAGATGGGGCTGTCACCAAAAACGCCCTGGACTCCTAATAAATTAATACCACTGACAATGGGTAACAAGATTCTGGACATCTGGCTCCAAAATGGAGTTAGATGTATAGAGGACTGTAATGAGCAAGGGCAATTAATGTCGTTTGAACAGCTTAAAAATAAATATGATTTACTGAATAAAACATTCCATTGCTATCTTCAAAGAAGGTCTTTTCTGCAGGATGAATTATGTCCCAGTATGGTCCTACCTCGTTGCAGTAGTATCGAGGCCCTGATTTGAAGGGGGATCGACAAGAAATTTATTTCAACAATGTTTTACCTGTTCTAGTCAGAGGGACCCAAACCGGGCCTTCATAGGTCAAAAGAAATATGGGAGTCTGACTTTGGTATTACAATTGATGAGAGGTGCTGGTCCGACCTCTTCCAGGAAAGTATGATCACCGTCATTAATGCACCACTTTATGCACCAGTTGTACATAACGCCGCAGAAAATTAACAGATCAAAACCAGAACTCCTGGATCAATGCTTTAGGTGCAGTGTTGCAGCCGGGACGTTTGTACGTGCAACCTGGTCATGTGCCAAGGTGAGGCCTTTTTGGGTGGATCTAGGCCACGTCTTGGAAAAAAATTATAGGTAAATTACTCCCCCAGGACCCAGAAATGTTCCTGCTTGGGAATATAATGGACATAAGGCTGACAATGAAGCTGTCCAAATTTCAAATCCAATTTGTGTTAATCACATTGGCAGTGGCCAGGAAGTACATTGCAGTGACTTGGAAGTCTGACTCTATTCTTAGTATCGAACGATGGAACAAGGAAATGCAAAGTTGCGTTCCCCTGGAGAAAATAACTTACAATCTGAGAAACAAGTACAGCACCTTTTGGAAGATTTGGCAGCCATATATGAACTAAAAAGGTACCTGGAGGTGATTGTTCTACCATCCCCTGCTGCCGCTCCCTCTCTCCCGCACTGATCCCAGTCAAGGAAAGTCAAGAATGAGTCCCGACCCGGAAGCCGCCCGTTGAACCGTGATAGACCTTGTTTCTTTTTTCATTTCTTTTTTATTATTTTACTCCTTATTCATTTCCTTAATGTTAGTGTTTGTTATTGTTATTGACATTGTAGAATGAACAAATTGTTTAGTTTTATAGGTGGGGGAGGAGGGTGATGTCGCCCCTCAACTTCCCTCCTTTAACTTTGTACATATTGTCCTCTAGTGTTTGTTATTCTTGCCCTGGGAAACAGGTGCTGGCTGTCCACTCTATCTATACCTCTCATAATCTTGTAGACCTCTATCAAGTCTCTTTTTATCCTTCTGCGCTCGAGAGAAAAATACCAGCTTTGCTAACCTTGCTTCACAAGACTTGTTTTCAATCCAGACATGATCCTGGTAAATCTTTTCTGCACCCTCTCCATACCTTCTATATCCTTCCTATAATGAGTTAACCAGAAATGAATACAATAAGTGTGATCTTACCAGAGATTTGTAGAGTTGCAACATGACCACTCTACACCTGAACTCAGTCCCCCTATTAATGAAGCCCGGCATCCCATAGGCCTTCTTAACTATCCTATCAACCTCTGCGACAACCTTTTAAAAAACATTTTATTTTAATCTTCATAGACATGTTAAAATTCAAACAAACCATGTCATTTTTTTTAACATTCATGTAACATAATGTCTGTATTTATCCCCCTATTTCTCCACCCATCCCCCACCTTCATGCAACTGAAGGTATTGTTATGAGCCCAAAAGACCCCAAAACCCAGCAGCAATAGACATTCACCAAGAAAAGTGGTTTTTAAAACAAAAGTTATTTTTAATCAAATTTAAACATGAAAATAGAATCAAACTTTAACTTAACTCGATACTTAACTAACCCAAATTAACCCCCTTCTAATTCTAAGCACACATATATGTAATGTGTTTGTACATTTAAGAAAAGTTCTTTGGTTCCCAATTCAATCTCACTTCTCCTTCTTCCAAGTTCTCTAGATGCAGGCAATTCTTAAACTGTGCACAGAATTCAACATGTATAAAGTTCACCAGGCTTTGGTACGTGAAAGGTATATGTTTACCGCTCAGGAAGGTTCTTGTAGGGTTTGCAGAGAGAGATTTGTTCCAGGAGTTCCACAACTGAGGTACCACCATTAGTCACCTCAGTGTCTCGCTGATGATACTTGCCCCATCAGGGTTTTCCAGATGGTAACTTATTTCTTCAAGCTACCACAGAGTTCCATTCCTCTTATTCCAAGAGAAACATCAGACAGATAGCACTTACAGCCATCCACTGCTTTTGGAACTTTTCATCAGTTTCAACCAGCTCTTCCTGGCTTGCACTGTTCAATTGCTTTTCAGTGTCTCACACACACACAAGCTGAGAGGGCATCTCTTCTCTCCCTCCCTCTCTCTCCAACTCTCCAACAAAAACCTGTGATTCACTCATTTGCAAAACCCCCACCTTCTTCAGCAAACAACAGGAGTTCTTTCTTCTGCTCAAGTTGTTGTTAGATAAATAAAACCCAGGAGTGACTTTCCTCTAAGCACCCTGCAGAAAGGTACTTGTAACTATCCTGGCACCAGTTCCAAACAATGGTCATTCATTTTATGACGTCAGTTCAATTAACACCTACTTGTGAAAGGTGTTTACATTCTCCAGGGATCTTCAGTATTTCTTCAGTCTTTCAAATAAGATCTGTTTTAAAATGTATGTAACCTACTCTAAATCTTACTAAAATCCCCAAAATATTATAATCATTACAGTATAGTCAATTAAATTACATTGATATAATTAAAAAGTAAAGAAAGTCAAAATTGAAAGAAACATGTTGCCTGTGCCGTGTCCCATTTCTTTGATCACATTCATTTCCCTTCTTGGTCGGATTGCTGCAGTACCTCTATTTTGATGGGGAGTGGGGGGAGAACTAATCTATCTGTGTGTCAATATATTTCAAGTAAGGTTGCCATCTTAGATGAATGCAACTCTGCACCTCCACATTCCCTCGTATGGTATTTAGTTGGGAGTCAAACTTCCATGAAACCGCTGTATATTTCCTGGCCCTGTGCAGCGACCTTGAGAGATGTATGGATTTGAACCCCAAGGTCTCTCTGTTCATCCACACTCTTAAGTAACTGACAATTAACCCTGTACTCAGCCTTTGGTTTGTCCTTCCAAAATGCATCACCTCACACTTTTCCAGATTGAAATCCATCTTCCACTTCTCTGCCCAACTCTACATCCCTTGTAACCTTCGACAACCTACAGCTCCATCTACAATAGCTGCATGAAATACACTGCCGCCAACAGTGGTGGAGATAAGTACAATAGGATATTTTAAGAGATTATTAGCTAGGTAGATGGAGCTGAGAAAAATGGAGGGTTATGCAGTAGGGAAATTTTAGGAACTTGTTAGAGTAGGTTATTTGATCAGCACGACACTGTGGGCCGAAAGGCTGGTACTGTGTTGTAGATTTCTATGTTCTATGTCCTAAAATCACAAATTCATGTTGTTATATTTTAAAAATCATAGAACATTAAAAATTGCCTTGTTTAGCTAATATAGTTGACTTGATTCTGCACTCCTTTTAAATCTAATTTCTGGAAATTGTCCACAGGTTATGCAGCTAATCTGAAATTCAAACTTTTTTTAAACAAGCGAAAATAATGTTTCCATTTGGGGATTGATAACTGAGTTTGACAGATGGAAGAAATTCTGGTATATCGTTTAACTTATTTGAATATACTCCAAGGTGATTTGAGTTATCCAGTAGCCCTCTGCTGCCCCTTCTCCTTACCCTCCTGTTTCCAGTTGCAATTTTTGTAATGAAGTGCTGGAGATTTCTAGCAAGCCGGAGTCCTGGCCTTTGGACTCCCTTCAGAGTATAACATCGGAGAAAACTGACTGGTTCAGCCTTCCAAATTTGTCAGTTGGTTGTCAACCTCTGTGTTTCACAGGGCATGAATAGATGTTCAATAGTTTCAGTTTCAATGGTTGAACTTTAACCATTCCACTTGAAATAACAGACAAAATTACTGATCTCCATGTTCTCCACCAAAAATCAGTTTTGTACCACTATTATGCCATGATTTTGTTATTAATCAGTTGTGAACCCTGCCCATTTACTGTTGATTATTTCAACCTTCATTTTGTAGTGAATGACTGGAGTACATTAATTACGTTGCAGCATCATATTCTTTTTTATTATAAGCTTAAAGTGCATCTTAACGCTTTATTTTCATTATTGTTCAAAAATACTGTCGAAGCTTATAAACTTGGTGGGGGGGGGGGTGAAAGAAAATGGAAAGATGCTATCCAATCTCATCAGATATTTGGTATTATGTGGGTAAGTTATACAGAATAAATATTGGGAATGGAAGTTGTTTCAGGTTCACTTTTATATGACATTTTGTATGTTCTTGTACAGTGTGAGCACAGGTTATTCACTTGTCTTGAATTTTATATGCCAATAAGTATTTGAGGTACCTTGTATTTGAGTTGCAGTGTTGGCAACGCTATTAAGAATTCTGCCAAGGTGTCTTTGATCTGAAATGGTAACTTTTTTCTTTCACAGGAGTTGGACACGCTAATGATTATTTTGTTGGTTGAATCTGAAGATTCATCTTCTATTTTGTTGTTTCACTGTCATCTCGCTAAATTGAATAATCATGACGCGAGAGACTTTTAGCACAGTCCCAGAAGCTCAAAATTGCATCCATGTCCTGTGGTTCATGATGTATTGCATTCAGCACGGTTGTTAACATACAATTTCAATCAACCCAGGGAATCAACCATGGTTCATTGAGGAGTTCAGAATAACATGCTGGAATCAACAAATGATGTCTTGGTGAAGCTACAATGCTGGACATCATAACAAAAGTAACTGAGAGCAGGGTCCTAGTCTAAAATATTTTCAAATCCTTCATAATAACCTTCTAGCCTAAATTTAAAATCGAGATGTTTGGAGCTGATTGCATGATGTTCAGTTTCTTTTACAACTCCTCAGAAAATGAAACAGCCCATGCAAGTCCCTGACAATATTTGGGCTTGTGATAATGGTGATGTCCAGCAACCAAGTGTGCTGTATTACCCTTGACTTTCAACGAGATTACCATAGTTGAGTTCCTTTCTGCAAGTGTCCTCAGGTCACATTTGACCAGGAGCTCAGCTGAACAATCTGCAAAAGCACTGTGGTTGGAGGAGCAGTCCAAATGTTGGATAATCTGCAAAAGGTGGCCTCTTTTGCTGTCATCCAAGCCATATCACTATCTGCAAGATGCAGTTAGGAGTGTGAAGGAATATGTTTCACATGCCCAGGTGAATTGAGCTCTAATTATGTTTAAGTTTGTCAATTTCCAAGAGAAAGTAGCCACTTGATTGGCACTTTGTTTACCATGCTAAACATTCACTCCTGTCACCACCTCCAGTGTATTATGGATGCAAAGTGTTTCGCATTCATAGCCCACTTAGTTACTTGGTCCATTCCAACAATGTCTATAAATCTTAATCTCAAGAAGGAAAGAGGCAGTAGGTGTGTGGATTTAGAACAAACACCATCTCATTTTGGAAAAGCATTGCTGTATCTTCATCATTGGTGGGTCAAAGTGTGGAACATTCTTCCAAGCAGCAATATTGGAATACCATTAGGTCTGCTATTATTCAAGAAAGTGCCTTCTCTCGAGCACGACTTTATCGAGGGCAGTTGGGGAGAAATTTGTAGCCAGCAAATGCTAATTTTGACGGTAATGTCAAAAAATTTTTTAATGAAGAATAAGAAGACTTTTCCTCTGCCTCTTGCCAAATATTTATGCTTCAACAGCCATCTCAAATCAAATATGGTTCTTATAATTTTTCTTTTTTATCTTGCTGTATGCAAATTGGGTTCTTTCTTTTCTCGAATGGATAAGGTTTGTGGAATTTATGATTATCTGTGTAGAAGCAGTGTTTTGCAGATTCTGGACAATTGAAATAAAAAAGAATGCTGGAATTATTCAGCTGTCAGACAACATCTGTGCGAGAGAAATAGTTAATATTTCAGTCAATGAGCCATTAATTTTTGCAAGTGTATTACAACAGTATACATTTTTTCAACATTTAAATACCTTATAGTAGATGTGTTGCCAGAATTAAAGCCCTTCAGAATAAAGGAACAGTGGTTTTTGTAGACATGAAATTGACAAATGGGCAATGTGATCATTTATCAGACTGAAGATAAATGTGCAGGATATATTCAATTGAAGTATTGGGAACACTGAAACATGGTGTTGCTAGTTAAGTTGACTTGGGTATACAGGGAATAATTTCATAAGTTGACTGCAGAAACGTACTCACCAGTGAGGAGGATAGAAACAGGCTTCAAAACAACATAACAAAAAAATCCAGAGATCTTTCTTCTAAGTAATATAAGAAGTAAAGAATTAGGCCTCAAATTGGATAAAACGCAAAAAAGATTCATTATGATAGCCTTAGCAGTAGCAAAAAAGATGTATAATGTCAACTTGGAAATCAGAAGAGAGCCTGAGAATACAACAATGGTACATGGAAATGAATAAATGTATTTCATTGGAAAAAAATAACATATAAAAAATAAAGTCACATTATTTGAACAAATTTGGGAACTGTACAAGGAACACAACAGAGAGGGCCTACCGCGGTCCTCCACCCCCTAAAATGATAAGAAGGCAAAATGACTTGACCCAGTGTGTAAAAGTAGATGACACAATTTTCTTGTTTATTTTCATTGTGTGATGACATTGTTTAATGGGTTTATTGTATTGTATATGTTGAATATTTATTGGTTTTGGAGGGGGGTGGGAAGGGGGGGGGGAAAAGGGGAGAAAATGCCACTGTGTATATTCAAGAGGGAAATATTTGTATGTATTTTGATTGATGTAGTTCACAGTGTGAAAAATTTTTCAAAAATTAAAAAAAGAAAGCAGGGACAGATGACATTAGATGCTGGAAATTTTAAAATAATATGTATTGATAAAGTATGAAAGTGGTTGACCCATTCTATTTTACAGTTGGTGGAGGGACAGGGAAATTTGGAAAAATGTTTTGAAATTCAATCAAGCAAGGTATTAAATGAATAAAAAAGAGCATCTTGGACATAAAGTTAGAGGCTTGTATACAAAACCAAGCAAGTTTTATCAGATCTTGATAAAATGCTTATGAGGTTCAGATAAAATATTGTGGACTCTGAGAAAGAAGAGGATATTTTCCAAAATAGTACTGGAAGAAAAGATTACATTTAAATGGAGAGACAAAAGAAACAGATTTATTAACATGGACTACAGGAAGTTAAGGAAACATATATTTGAATTGTCAATTTTATTAAGATGAGATCGATATTCTGCAATTTCCATAGCCTGACCAGAAAGATATTTTCATTGAATGTAGCCCAAAGATGGGAGCATTCAAATAATTAATTGATTCCTTACAGATAAGCAGTCAAAAAAATAAAGCTTGGGAGGACACATGCTAAGTGAAAGAGGCTGCAGATACTGGAATCTGGAGCAACAAACAACCTGCAGGAGGAACTCAGCAGATTGGGCAGCACTAGTGGGAGAAAAATATAGGTCGATATTTCAGATTGGAATCCTTCAGGACAAGTCAAAAAAACCCAGCATTGTTATTCTCTAGTTAAGAAGCCAAAAGCTTCTTTGCAGATGTTGATTATGTTGGACCTTAGGGCAGACCAGGTACTGTTCACACACTGTACCTATAATTGATTTGACATATTCAGGTTGCTTCTGTCTTTGAGAAGAGGCTTCTTTGCAGGATCCCAGATGCCTTCAAATTCTAATTTTCTTGCGGCAGAGTTTTTTGTGCTGCATTAAAAATATTCCGTGCCACCGTCGATCATTCAGGATTCTGATGGCAGCGGGGAAGAAGCTGTCCTTGTGCTGCTGAGTGCTCCTCTTCAGGCTCCTGCACTTTTTCCCCAATGGTAACAGAATGAAGAGGGCATGGTCTGGGTGTTGGGGGTCTTTGAGGATAGAGGCAGCTTTTTTAAGACACCGCCTCATGGATGTCCTTGATTGAGAAAAGTCTGGTGCCTGTGATGTCGCAGGCCGAGTTAACAACCCTCTGGAGTTTATTCTTATCATGGGAGTTGGCACCCCTGTACGAGACAGTGATGCAGCCAGCCAAAATGCTCTCCATGGTACACCAGTAGAAGTTTATGAGAGTCTTGGGTGAAATACCGAATTATATCCGAATTTAGTCATAATTGTAGAAGTGTACTCGACAAAATGAGGCCAGTCACATGTATGCCAGCAAAAAACAAAGCTGCTGCAACTCATCTCACTTTCCAGCCTTTGAGCCATGATATTGTGGGTTGCATCAAACAATTTTCTAGATTATTTTTAAATGTTTGAAGGGTTTCTACCTTAAACACTTATTCAGACAGTTCTCATTTGAAAAAGCAGACTTCTCAATCTTAGGGCAGCATAGACCATTGCAGAGAAAGCACAGCTTACTTTCATAACATTTTACTAAATCGTCCATCAATCGTGAATGAAACAGTAAGCCTGTTATGTTGTAATAAGTATTGCTCTTTTTTGTAAAGGGCATCACCCATGTGCTATCACATGATAGCACGAGGTTTCAACAGTTCTGACTCTGAAGCTTGGCTTTTATCTGTTTTTATCTCTGGTTTAGGATGGAGGGCTTCAGTACTTGACTTCAAAATAAGAACTGCAAGATCTCCATAAGAGTATAAAACTTCAAATTTTATCATGAAACAATGCATGTAATACTGTAATGTGAAGGATTAAATATTTCACTCTTAACTCTATATAAAATGAGTTTTACATGTGATTGTGTAAAATGTTTGTGAAATAAGTGAGTGTTTAATTCACTTGAAATATTTTTGTATAATTTGTGAGTAACCTGGATGGTAAAATTAATTTTTGCAGATCGATCACTTGTGTAATGTTTAGTTTGAAAATGTAGCTTTTATCATTATTGAGGATTCCTCATTTAAACATTACAGCAAGGAAGGTTGAATGAAAGAGATTGCAACGTTATCAGATTTTAAAATATTCTGAACATGGTTTATTCCTTTCCACAGCTCGGACATGAGCAGTGCTTGTAACGCACTAGCAAGGGAATTCCTGACAGATGTGCACCAGCTTTGTAATGCTGTGTCTCAGAGATCTGAGGAAAAGGAAGAGGAGGATGAAAGCCACATGGTTGCATTGGGAGAATACCTAGTTCGAGGTCGAGGATTCCTACTACTTAGTACCTTGGATTCCATTGTTGATCAGGTACTTAATGTAATGGATATGTTTAATGAACACGTTTCCAAACTAAACACAAAGAAGCTTTTGAATCTGGCACGACTTGATCTAGTTTGGAAAATTTGAGCATGGAAGTTTAATCTTATTTATCCTACGAGTTTGCACAAACCTATTTTTCTCTGCAGACTCCAGTTGGTCATTTTATCTTGAATGGGAAGGAGTATATTTTCTACATCCTAGTTCCAAAAGTACACAATGTGAATGATGATTGATAATTATTATAACTATCCTATCAACTGAAGTTGTGGAGATAAAAGCATATAAATGTTGAAAATGGAGCTGGTATTCAGAAAGGATTAGGTTTTTAATGTACCTATTTGTACTTTTTGACAAGATTTATGTTATGGTCTTTTTGCTGAGAATTACCTGCTCATTCTTAAATGCTTTATTTGTCAGATAAACTAATCAATGGCAAGTTGGAACATGGGATATTGAGATGCAATAGAGAATGAGCAAAATAATGCCATTTTTTATTTTTAGTCTTAAAGCACTATCGTGCCATTGAGCCCATGGTGCCCAATTAACCTATGACCCTGGTACGTTTTTGAAAGGTGGGAGGAAATCCACGCAGACATGGAGAGAATGTACAAATTTCTTAAAGACAGTGTCAGATTCCAACCTGAGTCGCAGTATGCAGGCACAATTATAAGATTACTACTGTAACAAAAATTACATAAATGTCGGGAACAGTATCATGTAAATGTTTATTAAAAAAAAACAAGCCGATGGATCTGGGTTGAAATTCATGTACCAAGAATAAATGAAGTTCCAGTAATGATGATGGTTAGAAAATAATTGGATTTCTAAAGGTTATTTTGACTGGACGAAGTAAATATTGGGGACAGATGTGGTACTTGTGGGATCATAACAACAGTAAAATGGGAACAGAATATTGTGTGGGAAACTGCTGAGGTTGGCTCTGTTTCCCACAATGTGGTAAGATGAAGGAATTCTGCTGACTGTTCTAGAAAGGATCTAGGAATCTAGCACAATAAATAGGTTGAGCTTAGCTTGAAAGATGATATTTTGGTTTGTCTTGCAGGCTTCACAAAATGTAAGAATGGCAGCATGTATGGTTTCATACTTGCATCATTATATCCTGAGCCAAATGTTATCTGATTATATTTGATTGCGATCAAATGGGGGGGGGGGGGGAAAAAGAATATCTTTTTAAAATTTCTTTGAAGAAACTTGTGTAGGGATGAAATAAATGCTGGATGTACTCAGCAGGTCAGATTGCATTTGTAAAGAGAAATGTGGTAAAGTTTTGTCTTGTCAGAACTGGGGTGGGAGGTGAAAAGATAAACAACTTTAAGGCCATAACAAAGGAGTTGCAAGGGAAGGTGTTTAGGAAGATGAGATATTAATAACAAAGAAGAATGATAATACAAGGTGAAAGAGGATATTAATGAGACAAGACGATGATTGATTTGAAGCATAATTCTTTTGTGGTTAGTGTGAAAAATGGGAAATTTAGAAGCATTATCTGAAATCATCACGGGAATAACTACTGAAAATCTAAGTAAAGATAAAGATCTGAAATTGTACTTACTTTTGACATTGAAAAGTAATGTAAATTCTTGACAGCACAAGAAAGGGAGGAAGAAAAATAAAGCAGTTGGAGCTCCTGTATTTTATCAGAATCAAAATTTATTGTCTTGAACATGTCTCAAACTTCATTGTTTTGCAGCTGCAGGGCAGCTATTAAATTTAAAAGACATAAAGTTGTGCAAAAAAAGAAGAGAAATGGAGTTCATTGTCCACTCAGAAATCTGACGGCAGAGGGGAAGAAGCTGTCCTTTTGCCATTGGGTGTTTGTCTTCGAGCTCATGAAGAGGGCACAGCCTGGGGGGTGGGTGTCCTTGAGGATGAGGCTGCTTTCTTGATGTCTTTGTGGGCACGAGCAGTTTGCAAGTCTGTATTTTGTTCTTGTCGTGTGCATTGGCAGTGTTGCAGCCAGTCTGAATGCTCTCCATGGTACACCTGGAGAAATTTGCAAGAGTTTTTGCTGACATACCAAATCTTCCCAAATTCCTCGCCAAGTACAGCCACTGACGAGCCTGACTCGTGATTGCATTGGCCTGGAGGCCTCAGAACATATCTTCAGAGATGTTGGCACCCAGGAACTTGAAAGTTCTTAACCGTTACCACTGTTAACCCCTCGATGAGGACTGCATCATGTACTCCTGATTTTTCCCTTCCTGAAGTCCACAATCAGCTCCTTGGTTCAGCTAACATTGAGTGTTGTGACGCCACACAACTAGCTGATCTCTCTCCCACCTGTAAGTTTCTTCATCGGTGTCTGTGTTTCTGGTGATGACTGTGGTGTCATTGGTGAATTTTTAGATGGCATTTGAATTGTGCCGAGCCACACACTCATGGGTGTATAATGAGTGGAGCAGTGGGCACATTCTTGAGGTGCACCTGTGTTGATCGTCTGTGAGGAGGAGAAATTGTTTGCGATTTGTACCGACAGTGGTCTTATGAGGAAATAAAGGATCCAGTTGCAGAGGAGTATGCAGAGACCAAAGTTTTGGAGCTTGAGGGTATGATGGTGTTGAAAGCTGAGCTGCAGTCAATGAAGAGTCGTGATCCAGAGCTGAGTGGAGAGCCAGTGAGATTGCATCTTCTGTGGAGTGATTGTAATGATGGGCAAATCGCAGTGGGTCCAGATCATTACTTAGACATGAGTTAATTCTGGCCATGACCAACATCTAAAACCATTTCATCACAGTAGATATGAATGCTACCGGCCGAATGTCATTGAGACAGCTCACTCCACTCTTGAGCACCAGGATGATTTGGAGCAGGTGACCACTTTTTCACCAATTTTGGTGTAATCTGCAAACTTACTACTATGCCATTTGCATTCCCATTCAAATTGTTAATATAAATGACTGACAACAGTAGACCAAGCACTGAATCCTGTGACACACCACTGCTCACTGCTTTTAATCTGAAAAACAACCTTCCACCATCATTGCCTGACTCCTATTTGTTTTGCTGCCAGTGTATATTGGTGGGGAATGGAGTCATGAAGGAATTGGACATTTGTTATGGAGCCAGAAAACTTAATCATTGAATTTGGAGATAGAGATGGAAGAGATTAGACAAGATGGGAAGTCAAAGTAGGGAAAAGAAAGTTCTACTGGAGGAAGCTAGCTTGATCACATTCTGTAAGAGTACTGCATTGGAAAAAAGTAGAACTAAGTTATTTAACCCCAAACTGTTATTCATTAAGACAGTACCTGTATCTCAATTTCTCATCCTTCTACCCTCATCTCAAGTCTAATCTCCTCAGGCAGAACAAGGACAGAATCCATTTGGTCATCACTTTCCATCCGACCAGCCTCCACATTCAACACACAATAGACAATAGGAGCTGGAGTAGGCCCTTCGGCCCGTCGAGCCAGCACCGCCATTTTACAGATCATGGCTGATCACTACTATCAGTACCCCTTTCCAGCCTTATCCCCATAATCCTTAACTCCTTTGTCCACTAGAGTCTTATCTAACTCTCTTTTGAACATAATCAGCGAATCTGCCTCTACCACCCTCTGTGGCAGAGCGTTCCACAGATTCACACTTCTAGTCCTCGTCTCCCCCATCATTGGGAACAAGTAATCCGACTTCACCTTGTCTATCCCCCTGATAATTTTGTATACCTCAATCATGTCCCCCCTCATCCTTCTAAACTCCATCGGATACAAGTCCAGTTTTTCTAGCCTTTCAGCATGTGTCAACCCCGCCATCCCTGGAACTAACCTTGTAAATCTGCGCTGCACACCCTCTATAGCTAGTATGTCCTTCCTCAAAATTGGAGACCAAAACTGGACGCAATACTCCAGGTGGGGTCTCACCAGGGCCCTGTACAACTGCAGAAGGGCGTCTCTGTTCCTATTCTCCAATCCCCTCTTTATGAAAGCCAACATGCCATTTGCCTTCTTCACAGCTTTCTGAACCTGCATGTTAGTCTTCAGTGACCGGTGAGCAAGTACACCCAGATCCATTTGCACCTCCCCACTCCCTAGCTTGTCTCCATTTAAATAATACTCAGTTTTCCTATTATTGCCCCCAAAATGGATAACCTCACATTTGCTCACATTGAACGTCATCTTCCATTCAGCAGCCCACTCCCCCAACCTGTCCAAGTCCCTCTGCATTTTCCTGACATCCTCCTCACACCCCACACCGCCACCCAGTTTAGTGTCATCTGCAAATTTGCTCATGTTATTAATAATCCCCTCATCCAAATCATTTACATAAATTACAAACAACTGAGGACCCAATACCGATCCCTGCGGCACTCCACTCGTCACATCCTGCCATCCCGAAAAAGACCCGCTTACTCCAACCCTTTGTTTCCTATTTCTTAACCAATTTCCTATCCATGTCAGCACCTTACCTCCAGTACCATGCTCCCTGATCTTGCCCACTAGTCTCCCGTGCGGTACCTTATCAAAGGCCTTCTGGAAGTCCAAATACACCACATCCACTGGCTCTCCCAAGTCCACCCTCTTTGTCCACACCACATTGACACTTCTGCCAATTTTAGCATGATCCTCCCACCAGCCACATCTTTCACTCTCCACCCCTATCTGCTTTTCATGAGATCACTCTCTCCAAGGCTCCCCGATCTGCTCTTCCCACTTCTCTTGAGCCCTGGTCCCAGGAATTAACGGCCAATCGGCCTAAAAAGGGTCTAGTGTGAAACGAAAATCTTCTCAACGCTGTCATCTCATGCCAGGGATAGACTGCCTCACCTCTAGTACAATCCCCAGCGTCTGCAGATGCTGATGTTACAATCAGGCAAATGTAGAACAGACAATTGCATTCTGGGATAGAAATGACCCAAACTTTTGCATGAGTGCAGGAACGTGAAGGAAGATTAAAATGTAGATATAAATGAAGGTATAAGCTATAGCGCACTATTTATAAAGATCATGGGAAAAAGCAATGGAAGGCTGCCCTCCCAGAGTTCCATGTGGCGGAAAAAAAGCTATATGCACGGCTGCATTCACGGAGCACTCATGGAGGGGTTTCTCTGCCGCACGGCGTTTTGGGAATTTAGGTCCACCATCACTCTTTCCCACGGTATTTATAAATTGTACGTGACAGAGCTACCAACTTTCCTATGCTGTTTAAAAATTGTCCACTATTGCTATTTATTGCCAGCACTTTCCCACAGTCCCTTATAAAGATTTATATAGGTCGGCACAACAATATTGGGGCCTGAAGAGCTGATGCTGTGCTGTACTATTAATTATGTTATAATTAGGCATGATTAATTTGGTTCAAATATAAGGTCATACATAATACATTGATCAGGATGTGGGGCAGGACTTCCATTGCTTCATGCATTATGATGTCCCTATTTTGTAGGTAGAACACTCCTATCCCTGGGGATGGCTCCTTGCTAGTGTGAATGCATGCAGGAAAGAGTGGTCAAGTATGAACGGCCGATTTAGTGGGACGCAAGTGTAAAAGGGGCTTTCAACTACTGCATGCACTTCCCGCTGTTTTTGCAGAAAGTGTAAAAGGGGCTTTCAACTACTGCATGCACTTCCCGCTGTTTTTGCAGAAAGTACAAAACTTGTCCTTGCATCTCCCATCCATCCAAGTCCACAAACAAATCTTCCACGTGGATATCGACCAACCTAATTTACTGCATTCTGTGCACCTAGTTTAGCATCTATGTTGATGAGACCAAATGTAGGATCAGTGATTACTTTGTCAAGTGCCTGTGCTAACTCTGCCACCAGTGTGCTCTGCATAAGGGTGTGAGTTTGAACTTCCAGCCGCCATCCATTTTAATTTGCCTTGCTGTGTGTTTTCAACCTCATCCATTGCCAGGGTGAGGACAAATGTAAACTTGTACAACTCATCATATTCCTCCAGGTCAGCTTTAAACCTTATTGAACATCATTTTTTTCTAAATTTGAATAGCCCCACTTCCATCTGTTTTTTTTTAATTTTATTTTTCAGTTTTTCCAAAAACGTAGTTATCACATCTGAAAAACAATTCTTTTTAACGTCTTTACACTTTCTTTTATATTATGTCAGCTTATCACAGTTTCCTTCCCTCCCACCAAAACTTTGAAAATTAAATAACAACTTAAGCAATTAAAGTGACAAATAGAAAAATGGTTAAAAAGAAAAGAATTCAGCATAATCAACTTCCACTCCTTGAGGTGCTTCACTGCTGTTGTCTTTATGTATATTGTTTGCTTTTTAGAACTGTGGGCTGTTGCTATTAGCTGCACACCAAAGTGCTCTAGATAAGGTTGCCATATTTTGGCAAAAGTATCATATTTATTTCTTAAATTATATGTTATTTTCTCCATGGGTACACAGTTGTGCATCTCCATGGTCCATCGAGTGATGAACAGGGGGGACTTCCAGGTGATTGCAATACATCTTTGTTACTGACAGGGGAGTATCTACAAATTTAATTTGGAATTTAGTTAATGTTTTGCCCACATCCTCTAGGTTTCCGGATCCAGTGGGAAGTCTGTCCCCGTAATCCTAGTCAGATAATTCCAGCCAAAAGGGTTTCACCTTCATGCAGGTCCATGTGGAGTGTATAAAAGTACCCATTTCTAACCCACACCTGAAGCACATTTCAGATATCTCTGATTTTCCTTTATGTAATTTTTGTGGTGTGATATATAATTGGTGTAAGAAATCATATTGTACCAATCTTAGTCTGGTGTTGATCACTGATGTTAACACTTTCCCTACATAGATCTGACCAACACTTCATTGATCATTGTTCCCAAGTCCAACTCCCACCTCTCCTTCGATCTTTGCACATCTTTGGGCTCTCACTTCGAAGTACAAAGTACATTCTGGATATAAATTTGGGGACGCCTCCCAGTCGAAATAGTCCCTTCAGGTGGGGTCTTGGTAGGACCCCATTTTTCCCTCTGGAAGGATCTTAATTGTAAAAAGTGGTGAAAGGTTCCATTAGGCAAGTCATCTTTATCCTACAGTTCTTTGAAGGATACAAGCTGTCTATTTTCATAGCAGTCCTCAATAGTTTGGATCCCCTTTCGTTGCCAAATATCCAGAATTTTGTTGCGTATTAAGGGTGCTTTTGGTGATTTTACATTCTCTTTACTGATACAATCATGAATTTCCTTCCAGATTTTTACCAGATGATTTAGGATGGAGTTTTACTAATTGGGTATTTGTTTTGTAAATAAAATCTTTCGCCATTCCCTCCCCCTTGCTATGTAATCCTATGTTAACCCATTTTGATGGTTCACTTTCTTCAAATAAGGATGCGAGGAACCTCGACTGGGTTGCCAAGTAATATTTCCTAAAATCAGGTAACCGTAGCCCTCCCCATTTATAATCCCATGTCATTTTTTCCATGGAGATCCTGGAGACTGCCATTCCACAGGAAACTTCTTAGCTGCTATTTTCTAAAAAGAATTTCATGGTAGATAAATAGTAATGGATTGAAATAAGTATTGTAATTTCGGCAACACTTTCATTTTGATGCAGTTTACCCTGCCCATCAATGTGATGTCCAGGTTTCTGTTTAAATAGTCTTTGATCTTTTCATGGTTAGGGGTATAGTTGAATTTGTATAAGTTTCCCAAATCTTTATCCGTTGTTATCCCTAGGTATTTAAAACTACCTGATTGCACTTGAAGTGGCTTCCCAGTTTATATCTTCCATAGTCCGAATAGCCAGGGGCATATTCTTACCTTTTTCAACATTTATCTTGTATCCAGAGATTATGTCGTAATCTTCCAGGGTGGCCTGCAATTTGGGCAGTGATTCAGCTGGTTCCATCAAGTACAATAGCACATCTTCTGCAAATAGGTTTATTTTAAGTTCAGCTTGGTCCATCTTGAATCCTTTTATGTGTGACTCCCTCTTAATATATTCTGCTAATAATTCAATAGCCAATAAAAACACCCCTGGAGACAGTGGACAGTCCTGTCTGCTGGATCCAATTAAGGGGAATGTTGACAAAATTTGGCCATTTGTTATAATCCTTGCTTGTGGTTTGGAATATACTGTTTTTACCCATCTAATATATGTTTTTTTTCATCCCAGCCCAAATTTTTCCATGACTTTAAATAGATATGGCTATTCCAATCTATCAAAGGCCTTTTCTGCATCCAAAGATGCTGCTCAACTGGGATCTTCTGTGGATTGTGCCAGATGTATTATATTCAATAATCTTCCCAAGTTTTCAGCAGAATGTCGCTTTTTTTATAAAACCCACTTGGTCCAGATTTATTAATTCTGGGAGATATTGGCCCAATCTCTCAGCCAGTTCTTTGGCTATTATCTTATAATCTGTATTTAATGGCAAGATGGGTCTGTCAGATGCAGGTTTTAACAGATCTTTATTATTCTTAGATAGCATCACACATTGCTATTGAAAAGGTGTCTGGGAATGTCTTTGCCTCTGCTGCTTGATTAACCACACCCATCAACAAATCTTTATATTTTTGTAAAACTCAGGTGGGAAACCATCCTCTCCCAGAGACTTATTAGCTTGTAACAGTCCCAAAGGTTTTCAATTTCCTTCCTAGTGAGGGGAGCATTTAACCTCATCTGGTCCTCTTGGCTCAATCTCGGCAGCTCAATTCCATAAAGTCGTCTATTTTTGTTTGATCCTGTGATTCTGATTTATATAATTCTGTATAGAATTGTTTAAAAGTAGAGATATCGTATCTGACTCCAGTTGAACTGCGTTGATCATCCGCGAGGTTTCCTCTGCTTTTAGCTGCCAGGACAAAACTTTGTGCGCTCTTTCTCACAATTCGTAATATTTTTGTTGACATCTCATTATGTCTTTTTCCATTTTGTATGTTTGTATTGTATTTAAGCTTTTTATTTATTAAAGTTTGGTATTTATCCTTTGAACCAGATTTTTGATATTCTTTCTCTAATGTCGTTATTTCTTTTTCCAGATTGTTAATTTTTGCCATATTTTTTTTTCTTGACATTTTTAGTGTTTGATATTATTTGCCCCCTCAGGTAGGCCTTTAATGTGTGTCCCATATCATGAAACCTGTTAGTAGATGGGCATGTAGTGCTGGACACAGCCCAGAAAGACTCTCCCACCACATTGAAAGTCGTTAATGACTGTTTTTATTCAAATTCAGCGCATGCCCTTTTAAGGGCAGCATGAGCTCAGTCACCTCGTGCATTGTGATGTCATGATCGTTGCCCCAGGCGCACGCTGGGCAGGAGACTTGAAACAGGGAGAAACCCTGACAGCCCCATCTTCCCATGGATGCCCCGCCACGTGGCATTACACGCGGGGCAGGTTCGCCATGAGAGAGTGCGCCACCACAGGCAGTTAATTTGCCAAAATACGCTAATTTGTTCCTTCATAAACGTACAGAAGTCTTTTTTCAACAGCATAGAATTTAGTCGCCACCTATACATTGGTGCCTGTTTTTCGGTATCATTATCGTCAATCCCAAAGGTGCATTGTCTGATAATAATCTAGCTAAATCCTCTGATTCGATCATTCTGCATTCCAACTGTACCGACATTAGGAAATAGTCAATTCTGGTGAAAGAATCATGAGGTTTGAGTAAAAGAAGTAGTCTCTAGCATGGGGATGTAACCATCTCCAGGCATCTATTAGGTTTAGATCCTTCATATATGCCTTTGATACCTTAGTTTTTTCCACAGTCTTGTGAAATTATCCAATATAGGATCTAAACAAAAATTGAAATCTCCTCCAATTAAAAGACAGACTCTTCACTGACATTTAGTACAAACCCTCTAACTTCCACAACTACCTGGACCACATGTCCTCACACCCTATCCCCTGCAAGGACTCCACCCCCCTTCTCTCAATTTCTCCGCTTCCGCCGCATCTGCTCCCAAGAGTCCAGAGCCTGTGAAATGTCTGCCTTCTTTCACAAATGTGGCTTCCCCACCACTAACTCGGCCCTCACCCCATCTCCTCCATTGCCCGCTCATCTGCCCTACCTCCCCGCCCCTAGCAGGCAGTCTCCCAACCACCCCACCAGCCTCCGCATCTAACACATTACCACCGGAATTTCCGGCACTTACTACAAGACCCCACCACCAAACACATTTTTCCTTCTCCTCCCCTCTCAGCCTTGCATAGGGACTGCTCCCTCTGTGATTGCCTTGTGCACTCTTCCTTCCCAACCCACTGCCCCTCCAGCACCTTCAACTGTGGTCATAGGAGGTACAATACCTGAACCACACCTCCTCCCTCACCACGGTCCGAGGTCCCAAACAGACCTTTCAGGTGAAGCAACACTTTACCTGTTTGTCCAAAGAACTCATTCACTGCATCGGATGCACTTTCTGTGGCCTTCTCTACATTGGAGAGACTGGCATGTCTGTCCATGGCCTTTCACACTACCACACTCTGACCACCCGCAGATTGGAGGAACAACACTTCATTTTTCGTCTGGGCACTCTCCAACCCCAGGGCATGAGCATTGAATTCACTGCATTCCACTAATCAGCTTGCTTTTTTTCCCCCCTTCCATTCCCCCCCCCCCACGCTTAACTAGTTATTCCAGTTCCTACTCACCACCTAGCCTAGACTCCTCCCCTATCACTATTAACTTAACTCCCTTCTAATTCTAAGCGCACATGTATGACAAGGTCGGGTCAGATACAGAAATGAGCTCTCTGAACCCTTCTCCATTAACAATGGCGTGAAGCAAGGCTGTGTTCTCGCACCAACCCTCTTTTCAATCTTCTTCAGCATGATGCTGAACCAAGCCATGAAAGACCCCAACAATGAAGACGCTGTTTACATCCGGTACCGCACGGATGGCAGTCTCTTCAATCTGAGGCGCCTGCAAGCTCACACCAAGACACAAGAGAAACTTGTCCGTGAACTACTCTTTGCAGATGATGCCGCTTTAGTTGCCCATTCAGAGCCAGCTCTTCAGCGCTTGACGTCCTGTTTTGCGGAAACTGCCAAAATGTTTGGCCTGGAAGTCAGCCTGAAGAAAACTGAGGTCCTCCATCAGCCAGCTCCCCACCATGACTACCAGCCCCCCCACATCTCCATCGGGCACACAAAACTCAAAACGGTCAACCAGTTTACCTATCTCGGCTGCACCATTTCATCAGATGCAAGGATCGACAATGAGATAGACAACAGACTCGCCAAGGCAAATAGCGCCTTTGGAAGACTACACAAAAGAGTCTGGAAAAACAACCAACTGAAAAACCTCACAAAGATAAGCGTATACAGAGCCGTTGTCATACCCACACTCCTGTTCGGCTCCGAATCATGGGTCCTCTACCGGCACCACCTACGGCTCCTAGAACGCTTCCACCAACGTTGTCTCCGCTCCATCCTCAACATCCATTGGAGCGCTTACACCCCTAACGTCGAAGTACTCGAGATGGCAGAGGTCGACAGCATCGAGTCCACGCTGCTGAAGATCCAGCTGCGCTGGATGGGTCACGTCTCCAGAATGGAGGACCATCGCCTTCCCAAGATCGTGTTATATGGCGAGCTCTCCACTGGCCACCGTGACAGAGGTGCACCAAAGAAAAGGTACAAGGACTGCCTAAAGAAATCTCTTGGTGCCTGCCACATTGACCACCGCCAGTGGGCTGATAACGCCTCAAACCGTGCATCTTGGCGCCTCACAGTTTGGCGAGCTGCAACCTCCTTTGAAGAAGACCGCAGAGCCCACCTCACTCACAAAAGGCAAAGGAGGAAAAACCCAACACCCAACCCCAACCAACCAATTTTCCCTTGCAACCGCTGCAATCGTGTCTGCCTGTCCCGCATCGGACTTGTCAGCCACAAACGAGCCTGCAGCTGACGTGGACTTTTTACCCCCTCCATAAATCTTCGTCCGCGAAGCCAAGCCAAAGATAAGTTCAGAAAAATTATTTGATTTACAGTCCAATCGCACTTTTCACTCCTCCAAGTTCACTGGTTGCAGGCAATCCTTATTCTGTGTGCAGAATTTAACATTTATGAATTTCACCAGGTTTTGGTGCTTGAAAGGTAAATGGTTACTGCTCAGGATTAATTAAATGAGTTAGTGAAAATTGTAGATAAATTATAATGAAGGAGAGAAATGTTTCAATTTATCCAGAGTTGTTACAGCAAGTGCTGCAAACAAAATTAATATATAGGTACAGAAAATGGTCTGGAAGTGGCCATCACCCTTGAAACCGAGGTGTTTTTTTTCTTTCTACATTCAGGAAAGTGGTTAAGGTTAGACATCAGCCTTGATTTTTATGAATGATGGAGCTACATTGGCAGTCCTCATGAATTATTCCTGTTGTTACCTTTCTCATGAGCTGATTATGTGACAAGTATTCTCTGTAAAACTGCTGCTGTGGTTCCTTTAGCCAATCAACTGTATTTAACAGACTTATTTTTTTGAGGCTTTTCAGTTTTCAATAACTGATTAGAAATGTAAATTGAGATCCATTGAAATGGAAATATTTAAAAATTGGTCATTGATGAGTTATTTATAAAAATGCCACAAAATTGGTGAACTTAAGTTGAGTTGAACCCCATGTTATGTCCAAAACTTTTAAAATTAAACTTAAAAATTAAAAACCCTTTATTAATATCTCCAGAGAATAGCCTTGTTAAAATAGCCAAAATTTGGAAAGGTTGATTACTGACTTGGTAAAAATTTATTCAATGCAATTATGATTAGACTGGGACATGATGCATCTTAAATATTTAGCATCGTTGTATAATTAGACTGCAGTTGCAATAGAGCTCAGAACAGCTCTGAAAATAGCCACCTCACTCTGTTTCATCATTAATCTTTTATCAGAATGCATGCTTTTAATTTTCACCCAATGAATCCTTCCACTACACTGAGAAATTTTTTCAACATGAAAGAATTGAACTGCTTTGTTATTTTTAGAATTCACAGACAGGTGTAAAATTGAATGATATGCTTGGTGCATTGCTGTTTGACAGACACTGGAAAACTTTTTGGGCAAGTAAGTGGAGGGTCATTCTGAATACAGTTTAAACTACGGTCACATCATGTAATTTGTTTTTCGTAGGAATTAACCTGCAGAGAGGAATTGCTTACACTATTGCTGTCGCTTCTCCCCCTTGTTTGGAAGATACCTGTTCAAGAAGAGAAGGATCCAGGTTTGTTGAATAAACATTTTTTTAAAAACTTGGGTTTGCTTTTGCTTCTGTTCACACGTCTTTCTGTTGGATTTTGTTGAGAAATCTGTGTAATTTATAAGATAGCCAAAGATTCTTGAAGCCACAAGAAGTTTCTCACTTAAAGCTTTGAGGATTCACTTAAGGTGGTGAAGCAATGGCCCCTGCCATGTATAATTTTTTTGTGCTCATTACAAGAATAACTGAAAGCTGCATGTCTCTGTGTTTACTTCTAAAAGTATGAAGAGTGGACCACGTTGAGGGGAAAATGAATGTATGCACATTTTTACTTGTTAGATGTAGAAATTATTAAAGGACAAATAGTTTGGTCTTGACCTGATTATAGGCTTGAATTTAGTCCCACATTTTTAGTAGATTCAATAAATTTGCATTCAATAATTTAACAATATTCTAACCATACTGTCGTAGTGATAAAATTATGAAAGATTAAGAGAACCGTGAGAAACTTCAATGCTAGAAAGCCAATTTTGACAAAGAGAAAAGACCATAACGCTCCCACCTTTTGAGATCTCAGGTGCTGAGATTGACATAGGCATTTAAATTTTGCTAAATGAATTTGGGCTCCTCTGGAACTGTTCAATTCTAACATACAAAACAAATAATCTACACTTCAATTTGTTAGGATGCCACATAAATTTGTACTTGAATAGCATCATTACTTAATTTTGTGCATAAAATGACAGTATGTCTATATAATTTAATCATATATTATACTAGACTTGCCATGTTTAGAATCTGCCATGTCAGCTGAATTGAAAATCTGATATAACATAGAACTGATGGTCAAGGTGTCAGTTAGCATATATACCACAACCCATAAGATACTAAATAACCTTAAGAATTGTGGCATTTTTGAAGTATATATGCCATTAGTTTTTGAGAGAGAGATGGTAAGAACAAATATCTCAGGAAACTGACTCCACCTTTTGGATGCACTTGTGTATAAGATCTCTGCTGGAACAGCTGTTCATGAGTAACAAAGTAGTTCTTGGCTAATATTTTAAAACTCGAGAATATTTTTATTTGAAGTTCATGAGAAAAAGAATAATTATCTCAAACTAAAATGTAGAGTAAGGCCAAAATATTACATCAACGTTGACGTTTTGGAAGTTCTGTTATCCTGTGCGCAATGAAAATTAGCAGGGCATGATCGGAATGTTTCTACAAAGAGTGTCTGTTTGAATGCATAATATCTCTGCTTTGTCTTTAGATTTTAGCATTTTGTGGTTAAGCTTGTTATTGGTTTAAGTAATGTATTAGGTAAGCTCTTTAGCAAACCTCGTAACAGAGAAACTGAGGATGATGGTGATCCTTTCAGATACCCTTCTGCTTTTAGAAAACCAGGTGGTTACATTGGGAATTATAGACGGGCCCTCTTCAGATTACTGTAAAGGATTTTTTGCGATGGTGGGAGGAAAGTTTTTTAAATTTTTTTTATTTTTCACACTATGAACCATATTAATCAAAATACACACAAACATTTCCCTCTTGAATATACACAGTGGCATTTTCCCCCACCCCCCGCACTACCCACTAAACGTTCAACATATACAATACAATAAACCCATTAAACAATGTCATCACAAAATGAAAATAAACAAGAAAATTGTGTCATTTACTTTTACACACTGGATCAGGTCATTTTGTCTTCTTCTCATTCTATCATTTTAGGGGGTGGAGGTCCGCGGTAGGCCCTCTCTGTTGTGTTCCATGTACGGTTCCCAAATTTGTTCAAATAATGTGACTTTATGTTTTAAATTATATGTTATTTTTTTCCAATGGAATACATTTATTCATTTCTATGTACCATTGCTGTACTCTCAGGCTCTCTTCTGATTTCCAAGTTGACATAATACATTTTTTTGCTACAGCTAAGGCTATCATAATAAATCTCTTTTGCGCTTCATCCAGTTACTTCAGTGCCTTGTCAAAGAAACTTGCCTCATCAGGGTTTTCCAAATGATAACCTTTTCTTCCATGTCACCACAGAGTTCCTCTTATTTCCCTTATTTTAGGTGAAACACTCTAGCCAGTCATTTCCTCTTGTAAGGACCTCAAAGGTTTTTAATGGGCTGAACTCAAAATTCAACCTGTCTTCACAATGGGGTTTAAACAAGCTTCCAAAACCCACTGCAGAAGTCATTTCTCTCTCTCTCTCTCCCTCTCTCTCTCTTGCAAAGCCACATGACCTTCTTAGAGCAGCAAACTGGAACCAGACAGATTGCGGTATCGGACCCAATCTTCTGAGCTGGTTCATCTGTTGCTTTCAAAACAATAATCCATTTACAACTGCTTTTGAAATTCTTTAGCAAAGCAGACTCATTGTTTTATTGTCTTTGCAAAGGCTTCGGGGTGTGCATGATTGGCTTCAGCTAAGCTCTTACATTTTAAATAAGATGTTTTGTGTAAAGTGACATACACTCTAAACCTCCACAATCTAGCTCCTTTAAAAACAAATCTATATACAATATGAAATATATCTGTCACACCATTAACCCTGTACTCAGCCTTCTGGTTTGTCCTTCTAAAATGCATCACCTCACACTTATCTGAATTGAACTCCATCTGCCATTTTTCCACCCAACTCTGCATCCTGCCTATATACTTTTGTAACCTACAGCAACTTTCAGTACTATCCACAATTCCTCCAATCTTCATATCATCCGTAAAGTTACTGACCCATCCTTCCGCTTCTTCGTCTAGGTCACTCATGAAAATCACAGAGCATGGCCCTCCGAACAGATCCTTTCAGAACTCTGCTAGTCACTGACCCCCAGGCAGAATTATTTCCTTCCACAACTCTCTGCTTTCAATCAAGTGGGATTTAACTCGTCTATAATTTCCTCACCACTGCCCAGTTTGGGTTTGTGAGGATCATGGCTGTAGTTGTAATTACTTCCTTTGTCCAAACATGGACCAAGTTTCAGATATGAAGTATCAATTCAACATTTGATCAAGTGTGGTATTAAGGAAGCCCTGATAGAATTGAAGTCTTATCTTTATCTTCAGCCTGTCGACTCTTTGTCAGCTTTCAGAGCAATCCCTTCAATTCTATTGTGCCACCCATTTCCCCATAATCTATCTTTTTCTCACATCTCTAAAATTGACCTGATTTTTCACCAACCATCTACAAACTACATTAACCAATTAATCTACCCCCAAACATACTTTGGGAATATTGGAAAAAGGCATAGCACTCAGTGGAAACTCACACAGTCGCAGAGTGAATATTCAAATGGCACAAAGATTGGTGATCGGAATATTGAATCAGAATTGCTGGTGTGGTAAGATGAGGAATGTGTTTTTATTTTATATCCGAGGAGAATCTTTGTCAGTATTTAGGTGGTGTTTGTATGTTTGTGTTTTTATAATTTTGTATTTGTCTAATTTAAGGGATAGGGAGGGGCGGGTATAAGGAAAGGGACACAAGGACTCTGTAAATCAAATTACGTGGAAAGAAAATGTAATATTTTCTTTATATGATTTGTATGAATCTTTTGAAAATCAAAAATAACAATATTCGAAAACAGTTAATTCAGCAAATGTTTGCAAAAATGTAAAATGCTGAGGTTGATTTAAACAAAATCAACCGATGCTTTTGAAATGGTGATTTCCTGTTACTGCTCTGCCTCTGGACAACTTTGCCTTTGAATTGTAAGGCTGTCAGTTCAATTCTCAGCACGGAAGTTTGAGAACTTAGTGGTGGCTGGTAATCCATTGAAGTATCGAGAGTGCTGTGGCGCGGTTAGCACAACCCTGTGACAGTGCCAGTGACCCAGGTTTGAATCTGGCACTGTCTGTAAGGAATTTGTACATTTTCCCTGTGTCTGCATGGGTTTCCTCCAACCACTACAGTTTCCTCCAAAATGTACAGTTGTTGTCGGCGAATTGGGGTATTTGTGCGGCCCTAGGCCATGGGCCAAAAGGGCTAGTTACTGTGCTGTATGTCTAAATTTGAAAAAAAAATTGAATCATGTCTATTTCTAATAAGTAGGGGAGTTCTCCCAGCGCAAAATATAGCTCTTAAATATTACCAATAAAGCGAGTCATCTTATCATTTAACTTGAGGTTATTTCTGAAATGTTGCTGTGTCTAAATTGGCTCCTGCATTTTCATGGGATTACTATCAGTGGAATTCAAATGCAGTAGTAGTCTAAAAATCCAGTTGCCAGAAATTTGGACCACCTGAGAATCCGGACTTTTCAAAAACACTTTAAATTTAGTGGTCTTTTGTGTGCGTGCATGTGGAAAGTGCCACAGATGCCCAGCAATAAGTATTATGCTTAATACAGGTAATCTTATTACAAGGATATTAATTTGTATACTGCATTTTTCTTTTACAATGTTCATTTTTAAACATAATTTCAAACATGTTATTTTGTAGCGAAAAGTTTTTGTTTACATTTTTGTCACGTGTTGACTTTATTTTTCTTTAAAACTGTTCGTTTTGACAAAGGAAGTATGCTATATTTGTTAATGAATAAACTATCAAAATTTACCTGTTCATCTCTTTATTCCTCCTTAAATTTGAATTTTAAAAGTACTACTTGAGAATCCCAAAATTCTGGACTGACCCAATCACCAAGCAGTCTGGAGTTTAGGACTTCAGATGGCTATGGGGGATTTTACCAAGTCTTGAATGTGTGAAAGGTGCTGTGCAATTGGACATCTTTTCCATCTTCAAGGTAGTTTATGGTGTGACCTTCTCTTCTATTTTAAACATCCATTTTATTACTTTTATGTTCAGCTCTGTTTGAAATCTCTAATGATTAGGGATTTCACAAGAGTCCAACCGCCTTGGCAGACAGCTAAATGCTGAACTTGGTCCATCGAGCTTGAGTAACAGTCTGAGGTTTTTTATTTGGCTTGAAGACAAAGGCATATCTTCCACTTGGATGGAAAAAAAAGTTGTCTATCACATCATAAAAGTTCCTTAACCTTGAGAGTTGGTCAATAGATGAGTAGGATTGGTCATCAGGTGTTCCTACAATTTTTTTTCACTACTGCTGCCCATCTTTGCTTTCATTTTTAAAGTTTAACAATTTGAATTACCACTTTGATCTTTGCCAGGTCATATTACTGTGATAGATGTGCATCTTTTTGTATAATTAAACCATAATCCAAACAAAAACTGAATATTTTATTAAAAGTATTGTAGCATTTTAATTAATACATTACTATAAATAGAGAGTGCTATTTTCTGAAACTCTGATCTCTGATCAATTTTAATTGAAATGACAGCAGTCCCATTACATTCCTATTGTGACAGATATTGTTTGTTTTATATTGTATATAAATATGCTTTTGGCAGAAAAATTGTGGCATGATCTTTTAGTGTAGGTCACATACAAACACTTCAAAACAGATCTCATTTAAAATACTGGTGGTCTGCTCAAGCCTTTGCAAATGCTTTGGGGAGTACCCATAGGGACTTCACTGATAGATTAAGAATTTGGAGGACTAGGTTCAGAGCCGCAAGCTGTCTGATTGCTGTTCTAAGAGGGTCATGTGGTTTTGCAAGCAGAGAGAGTCAAACAGGCTTTTTCTCAGAGAGATCAGTTCTGCAGTGCTACAGTCAGCCGCAGCAGCTGGGACTGGATCAGGACAAGCTGGAAAGCTTGTGGAAAAACCCCATTTTGAAGATGGGTTGTGAGTGCTAAGTTTAGCCTGGTCAAAGCCCTTGTGGTCCATACGAGAGGAGAGGACTGGCTGCCTAATGAAATAAGTGAAACAAAAAGGAACTCTGTGGTGACCTGAAAGAAAGACGTTATCATCTGGGAAAACCCTGATGTGGCAAGTTTCTTCAGCAGGACACTGATGTGGCTGATTAGAAGGAATCAGTTTGTGTCCAGTGAAGAACAAATCTCTCTCTGAAAGCCGACAAGAACCTTCCTGAGCGGAAATCATTTATCTTTCAAGCACAAAAGCCTGGTGAAATTCATAAATATTAAATTCTGTGCCCAGTATAAGAATTGCCTGCGACCAGTGAACTTGGAGGAGTGAAAAATGAGATTGGACTGTAAATCAAATAACTTTTCTGAACTTGAATACACATTACATACACATGTGTTTAGAATTAGAAGGGGGTTATGTTAGGTTAAGTAATAAGTTAAAGTGTGATTCTGTTTTCATGTTTAAAGATGATTAAAAGCAACTTTTGTCTAAGTAATTCATCACTTGTCTTGGTGAATTTCTGTTGCTGCTGGGTTTTGGGGTCCTCTGGGCTCATAACAAGATCCATCTCCCTAACTTAGAGGAAAATGTCAAAGAAATCCTCTTGTTAGCTTTGGCAATATTGCTACTGATAAATGTGAGTTTCTGGACATTGGCAGAGGATAAAATTAGCCTCAGCTTTAATTTCCTCTCGAGCTTATCCAGTATCCAGTATAGTACTTATTTGGAGACCTTATTGTCATTGGTGATTTTATATTTTAATTTTTAATTTAATTTTTAAATTTAATTTGGACATACAGCATGGTAACAGGCTCTTCTGGCCCATGAGCCTGTGTCTTCCAAATACCCCAATCAACCTACAACCCCCCCCCCCCCCCCCCTGTATGTTTTGAAGGGTGGGAGGAAACTAGAGCACCTGGAGGAAACCCTGGCAGACACAGGGAGAATGTACAAACTCCTTGCACACAGCTTCGGATACGATCCTGGATCGCTGATGCTGTAATCGTATTGTGCTAATTGCCATGCTAACCATGCGAGGTTTTCATTTATTATGACAACTCCATAAAAACATTGGCTTTCAAAGTACTGCTTTGAGGTTAATATTTAAAATTGTGTGTTTTATTTCCTTAAAGATATAAAAAAACAGAATTATATTTCCAAATCAGCCTTTCATCTGTTTGTAATACAATGTGTCAGAATTTTGGATGTATTGTTGCCATATTTGACTGTTAAATGAGTTCAATTATTTGGCAGATCAGCAAGGATGTATTCCAAGGTGGAATCATCATTTTCATGTTGTAATCTAGGCTTGGAACAAAGAAGGAATTGGACCATGTGCCAATGTTCAACATGACATCCAAATTAAATAAAACTGTGCTGCTTGCATGTGATCCATATTTCACCATCCCCTGGATGTTCACGTGTCTATACGGAAGCCTCTTGAATGCTACTATTGTATCTGCCTCCACCACTACTACTGGCAGCCCATTCCTGGCAACTGCCACTAACTTTTTTAAAAAAGAAATCCCTCTCCCTTAAACCTCCTACCACCCTCATCCCCCCCCCCCCCCCCCCCATCACCTTAAATGTTTGTCCTCTCACATTTTACCCTGGGAGAAGGATTCTGATGTCTACCTTATCAATAACTCTCATAACTTTATTGGGTCTCCGCTTAGCCTCCCAAACTCCAGAGAAAACAATCCAAGTTTGTCCGACCTCTCCTAATTGCTCATACCCTCCTAATTCAGACAATGTCTGGTAAATCTCTTCTGTACCCTTTCCAAAGCCTCAATGTAGTTTCTGAAATGGGGGCAAAAATGAAGAAACTCAGCAGGTCAAACTCTGTACTTTATATACCAAAGATACATTACCAATGTTTCATATTGAGCCCTCCATCAAAGTATGGAAAATGTCAGCAGGCATCTGAACAAAATGGTGGGGGAAGGGGGAGGAGCAGGCAGGAGGATAAAGAAAGGAGGGCACAGCAGCAAGCGGGAGAGGAGGGTTGGTTCTGTGTATAAAAAGGGAATGGGGAGATCAGGAGGAATGAAGACAAGGGGAAAGGGGAGGGAGAATGGAGAGTAGGTTAGCAGAAACTGGAAAAGTCAATGTTAATGCCATCCAGATGGAGAGTGCCCAGATGGAAAATAAAGTCCAGTTCCTCCAATTTACGGATGGTCTTGGTGGGATAGTGCATGAGGCCAGGGACAGTCGAGAGTATGGGAGTGGGACGCAGAATTGAAATGGTGGGCCATTGGGAGGTCTCTGCCACTGGTGCGGACAGTGAAAGTGCTCAGTGAAGTGATCTCCCAGTCTCTCCGATGTAGAGAAGACCACAAAGACCCTTTCTCTCTTCCTCTTCTTGGGCACATCATTCCAGCATTCTGTAAGCCCTTGATCTTTATATTTCCAACTTCACCAAGACATCAACTGTCTCGACTTAACCATTTCTCTCACTTACTCTCATTTCACCCTCTCTGAATGCTCTATCCTACATTTTCTCCTTACCAATCCCAACATCACACCAGGAGAGGTGGGTGCTTATTATTTTCTCATTAGGAGCTGCCGCAGCGGGTGTTGGAATGAGAGGAGGTGGATTTTAAAAGCACCAGAAAATGTGGGTGTTTGTTTAAATTTCTGTATTGGCTAATTAACTGAAATTAATAAAGGGGAGGAAACTTAAGTGGAGCGACCACTGTGGGAGTGGCCAGTATAAAAATGGGACTTTGAGGCTTTGGCCTGAGAGACTTCGGTGAACAGAGGTGATGGTGCAAGAGTTGAGATAAGGACAAAGCTGCTGAGGAACAAAAGGATTCAACAAGAAGGCACAGGTAAGGGCAGGTTTTTCTTTTTTTAAAAAAAAAATCTCTATTTCTTAGTGGGCATGGCAATAAGGGCAGGGACATGCTCCTCTTGCAGAATATGGATAGTCAGGGAAGCCAACAGTATCCCTGACGGCTTTATCTGTGAAAAGTGCATCCAGCTTCAGCTCCTTACAAAGAGTGTTAGGGAATTGGAGTTGGATGAAATTCAGATCATTTAGAAGGCTGAGAGATGGGGGTTGCAGAGACACAATCAGACCTCAGAGGCAGTAGGATGGTTGCTAGGTAACAGTCAGAGGATGGAAAGGCAGTCAGTGCAGCCCACCCTTATGGCTATTCCCTTCAACACATATATCATTTTGGATACTGTTGAGGACAAACCACAGCAGTCAAGTCTCTGACATAGAATCTGCCTTCTTGCTAGAAAAGAAAGGGAAAAGAGACAAGCTGTAGTGACAGGAGATTTGATAGGAGAAAGACTAGAGGTTCTATGGAAGAAATTGAGAATACTGGATGGTATGTTGCCTCTAAGATTCAGGATATCTCAGATCAAGTTCTTGCCAAGAGGGAGAATGAGCAGCCAGATGTTTCCATGTAGAAAATAATGATGTGGGTAAGGAAGGGTGACGAGGTACTGCAAAGTTCAGAAAGTTAGGTGCCAAGTTGAAGGACAAGACATCCAGAGTTGTAATTTCAGGATTGCTATCTGAGCCACGTGCTGGTGAGGTTAGAATTGGGAGGATAATGAAGCTTAACACTTGGCTAAAGAGATGGTGCAGGAGGGAGGGCTTCAGGTTTCTGGATCATTGGACTCCCTTTCAGGGAAGGTGGGACGTACTGGTGGGACTACCCCCCCCCGCCCCGCTGCCTTACAGCCTCCCCACCGCCCCGCTGCCTTACAGCCTCCCCACCGCCCCGCTGCCTTACAGCCTCCCCACCGCCCCGCTGCCTTACAGCCTCCCCACCGCCCCGCTGCCTTACAGCCTCCCCACCGCCCCGCTGCCTTACAGCCTCCCCACCGCCCCGCTGCCTTACAGCCTCCCCACCGCCCCGCTGCCTTACAGCCTCCCCACCGCCCCGCTGCCTTACAGCCTCCCCACCGCCCCGCTGCCTTACAGCCTCCCCACCGCCCCGCTGCCTTACAGCCTCCCCACCGCCCCGCTGCCTTACAGCCTCCCCACCGCCCCGCTGCCTTACAGCCTCCCCACCGCCCCGCTGCCTTACAGCCTCCCCACCGCCCCGCTCCCTTACAGCCTCAGCCCCCTCCCGCTCCCTGACAGACCCCGCCCCACTGGGGAGGGGAAGTCAGCAGGGGCTGTTGTGGGTTGGGTGGTGGGGGATGCTGGGGCAGGGGCGGCTGGCAGGGAATGTCAGGGCCGGGCGGCTGGCGGGGGACGTTGGGACTGGGTGGGGGGGAGGCTGGCGGGTGATGTCAGGAGGCAGCTGGTGTGGGCTGTCACAGCCCGGCTGGCTGCTTCTGCTCCGGGGCCACTCTCTGCGGCTCAAACTGCGGCATAGCAGTGGCGGTCTTCCCTACCCATAATCCCCCACGCAGCTGGAACAGTTGTGGGAAACAGAGCAATTCCACCTGCGTGGGGGATTATGGGTAGGGAAGACCGCCATTGCAATGCCACATATTTATGACAGGTAGCGCTGCGGCATCAGTCGCCCCGTCTCCATCAGATCTGTAGGCGCTACGAGGCACCTCTGTATACGAATAGGGCCTTTCAGGTGGACCAGGCAATGATGCAGCAGCCTTTTAGGGCTGCCACCTGAAAGTGAGTCTGCAAGTTAAGATCTTCTCCTGCCACCTCCCTCAAGGCTCAGAGTCCACCTGAAAGGGCCTATAAAAATGATGGCCAGATTACCATTTGCCAAGTAGTATTTAAAAGAGCCTGCAGAATTCTGGAAAAGGGTCTTGTGGATAGATGAGACCAAGATTAACCTGTATAAGAGTGATGGCAAGAGCAAAGTGAGAAAGTTAGGTGCCAAAGGAGCTACACAAGATCCAAAGGATACCACCTCATTTGTGAAACGTGGAGGTGGGTGTGTTATGGCCTAGATATATATGGCTGGCATAGGTACTGGCACACATCTTCATTGATGATGTAACTGCTGATGGCAGTAGCAAAATTAATTATGAGCTTTATAGAAACATCTTATCTGCTCAAGTTCAAGCAAATGCCTCCAAACTCCTTGAACAGCACTTCCTTCTGCAGGAAGACAGTGATCCCAAATATGATTTTTAAAGCAACAAAGTAGTTTTTCGAAGCTAAAAACTGGAAAATTCTTGAATGGCCAAGCCAGTCACCCAATCTTAAACCAATTGAACATGCCTTCCATATGTTGAAGAGAAAACTTAAGGGGGACAAGCCCTCAAAACAAGGAAGAGCTGCAGTAGAAGCCTGGCAGAGCATCACCAGAGAAGATACTTAGTACCTTCTGATGTCAATGCATCACAGACTATTGCATGCAAGGGATATGCAACAAAGTACTAAACATGAGTACTTTAATACTGCACTGTCTGAAGTATTATGGTTCCCTGAAATGAGATGATGGATGATGCATAAAAAGGGATTTAATTTCTACGTGGTCAAACCAAAATGTATACAAATAATCTTGAATAAAATCTGGAATGACCACTTTAATCGCGTAAATTATTTGATGACAAATTTAAAACTGGAGCTTAGGAGCAAATAAAGGAAAAAAAAAATGTCTTTGTCCCAAACATTATGAAGGGCAGTGTATGTGTATAGAAACACTTTGGGAGCAGTATTCATAATGCCATTACTTTCTAGATAGGTATGGAGAAGGATAGGTTTGGTCCTCGGGTTGAGATTCTAAATTGGAGAAAGGCCACTTTTTCAGAAATGAGAAGGAATGTAAAGTGTGGATTGGGATTGGTTGTTTTCTGGTAAGCACGTGCTCGTGAAGTGTGAGAAGACAGAGGTTGTATTTTCCAGTCAGGATTAAAAGAAAGTTAACCAGTATAAATTACCTTGATTTTTGAGAGATATTGGGGATCTTTTTAAGAAGAGGTGTAGAGCAGGTCTAGGCCACAAGGAGCAAAAGATGTAATTGAGGAGTCTAATAAATGCAAGAAAACACTTGAGAAGAAAATCAGGATCATGAAAAGAAGACATGAGGTTGCGAGGGCAGAATAGGTGAAGGAAATTTCTAAAGGTTTCTACAGGTATATTAAGAGCAAAAGGATAGGACAAAATTGGTCTCCTTGAAGATTAGAGTCGTCAGCTATGTATGGAGCTGGGGAGATCATAAATGTTTTTTTTGCCTCAAGAAATTGGCACAGAGTTTAGGGAAGAGAGGAAAACAAGCAGTGAATCTATATAGATTAAAGGGAAGGAGGTGTTTGCTGCCATAAAGCAAATAAGAGCGGATAAATCCCCTAGACCTGACAAGGTATTTCCTAGGACCTTAAGAGAGGTGAATGGAAAAATTGCAGGGGCCCTGGCAGATGTATTTAAAATATCCTTAGCTACGGGTGATGTGTGGGAGAATTGGAGGGTAACTTGTTTTGTCCGTTGTTTTAAAAATAGCTCCAAAAATAAACCATACAGGAAATTATAGGTTGGTGAGCCTGACGTCAGTAGTGGGTACATTTTTGGAAGGTGTGCTAAGAGATCGGATATATGAATATTTGGATAGTCAGGGACAGATTAGGGATAGTCCACATGGCTTTATGTATAGTAGGTAGTGTTTAACCCATCTGAGTTTTTCGAGAAGGTTATCAGGAACGTTGATGAGGGAAAGGCTGTGGATGTTGCCTACATGGTCTTTGATGAGGCCTTGACAAGGTCTTTGACAGGGTTCCATGTGGGAGTTTAGTCCGTAAGGTTCAGTCACTCAGAATTCATGGTGCCAGAGAGTGGTGGTGGATGATTGCCTTTCAGTCTGGAGGCCTGTGATTAGTGGCGTTCCTCAGGGATGGGCGCTGGCACCATCGTTGTTTGTCATCTATATCAATGATCTAGATAATTAGTAAATTGTGTCAGCATATTTGCAGATGACTAAGATTGGAGGTGTTGTAGATAGCGAAGAAGGATTTCAAAGCTTGTAAAGGGATCTGGACCATGTGGGAAAATGGGCTGAAACATGGCAGACAAGTATGAGGTGTTGCAGTTTGGAAGGACAAACAAGAAAGGACATACACAATACATAGTAGGGCACTGAGGAGTGCAGTAGAAAAAAGGAATCTGGGAAAACAGATACATAATTACCTGAAAAGTCACAGGTAGATAGGGTTGTGAAGAGGGCTTTTGGCATGTTGGCCTTCATAAATAAAAGTATTTTGGAGTTGGAATGTTATAGTAAAGTTTTATAAGATATTGGTGAGGGCAAATTTGGAGAAATGTATGCAGTTTAGGTCACTTAATTAAGGAAAGAGAAGAATAAGATTGAAAGGTCTGCCTTGCTTAACTCTCTTTTGGCCCCCAGGCCCAGTCCCTCCCTAACTATATCTGGAATACTTCACATGCTCTGCATCACTTCAAATCTTCCAAGTCCCTGAACTTGACTGCCTCATCTTCACCATGGACATCAGTCTCCATGCCACAACATCCCCATACCAAAGGCCTCAAAGCCCTTTGTTTCTTCCGCAAGAACAGACCAACCTGTCCCTCTCCACCACCACTTTCCTCCGGCTGGAAGAACATTTTCTCATGCTCCATAACTTCTCCATGTACTATCCCAATTTCTCTAAGTCAAAGGGGAAGCCAATGATACCCACATGGGCTCCAGCTATTCCTGCCTTTTTGTTAGTTTCTGTATGTGGAACAATCCATGCTACAAGCCTACACAGGCAAGGCTCCACAACCCTTTCTCTGCTACATGGATGGCTACTGTGGTGTGGCTTCATGCATATATGATGAGCTGCTTCAAATTCATTTGATTCGTCTCTTGCAACACTGTCTCCTTTCTCAATCTCTCTGTCTCCGACTCAGTAGACAAACTCTCTACAGACCTTTTCTACAAACCCACCAACTCCCACAGTTACCTGGTCTACACCTCTTCACACCCTGTCCCCTGTAAAGATGTTATTCCTTTCTCGCAATTCTTCAGTCTCTGTCACATCTGCTCCCAGGATGAGTATTCCATACGAGAGCATCCAAGATGTCCTCCTTCATCTAAAAAAGCTTCCCCTCTGCTACAATTAACTCAGCCCTCACCCGCATATCCTCCATGACATGCACATTTGCCCTGGCCTCTTCTGGCCCCACATGCAACAAGAACAGGATTCCCCTTGTCCTCACATACCACCCAAACAGCCTCTGAATGCATCATATCATCCTCCAACTACATGATCCCACCACCAGACACATCTTCCCCTCTCTGCCTTCTGCAGGGACCATACCCTCCTTGACTCCCTCATACACTCATCCAATCGCCCCCTTCGTACCTCCCACGTGACTTCAGGAAATACTCCACTTGCGCCCATACCTTGTCTCTCACCACCATTCGGGACCTCAAACAGCGCTTCCAAGGACTTAATTTATGAATCTCCAGGGGTCATCCTCTGCATCTGGTACTCCTGTTGTGGCCTTCTGTACCTGTGAGAGACTGGATGCAAACTAGAAGATCATTTTGTTGAGCACTTTCACTCTGTCTGCTATAATGGCAGAGATCTCCCAATAGAAACTCATTTAAATTCTCCGCTCTGTTCCCATGTCAACGTGTCTTTCCCTGCTTTCATTCACTGCCTTGATGAGGGGCTCAAGTCTGAAATGTCAGTTATGTATTTTTACATTTGGTCTATAAAGGACACTGTTTGACCTGCTGTGTTTCTCCAGCATTGTGTTTTTAGTTCATTCTCTGCCAAACTGAGATCATCTGCAAATTGGAGAAACAGCACCTCATATATCTTCTGGGCACTCACTCTCCAACCAGATGGCATTAACTTCCCCTCTTGTTTCTCTCTTTCCCTGTCTCCTTCAGCTCTGCATTCACAGTGCTACCCATTTCCCTGATCAATTCTCAGCTTTTCTTTTCTGCCCTCCTATTCATGTCCACCTAAGGCCTTTTGGCTGTTTGGCTGTGCTCCTTCCCTGTCCCTTCTTCCCTCTTAACCCCACCTTTTTATTCATGCAAGTGAGTATGGAGCTCCATTTATTTTTGGTGGCTATGATAAACTCTTTGTTGGACATTACTTGTTATGTGGTTGTCACCTTTACTGTGAACTCATTTTAACCATTTTGATTCAAGTTAATCTACCCATTGGCTCAAATAATTAGTGCTGGATCACTAGTTAGGATCTTAAAATTCTCTGTAGCTTGAGAAATATCTGCTGTGGCAGTGAATGACCTAAGCTACATTCCAAATTCATGATTCATCCACACAATTCAGTGGAGTTTTTTTTTAACAACATGTTAAACGAGCCAACATTGGCTAGTAATCTTCACAAGTTTAAGCTGTTTTTGTTTTATTTTGATTTTTGTTGCAAATAGAGGCTTTATTTACATCAGTGACATTCTGAGCTCCTGTGGCAACATTTTATTTGCTAATGGTATTTCTGGCAGTGCCAGATGTGTTCTCTTAAGAAAGATATGAAGGGAATCTAATCTTTCCAGTACTAGGATTTTGCAAAATGTTTGGCCTGGAAGTCAGCCTGAAGAAAACTGAGGTCCTCCATCAGCCAGCTCCCCACCATGACTACCAGCCCCCCCCACATCTCCATTGGGCACACAAAACTCAAAACGGTCAACCAGTTTACCTACCTCGGCTGCACCATTTCATCGGATGCAAGGATCAACAACGAGATAGACAACAGACTCACCAAGGCAAATAGCGCCTTTGGAAGACTACACAAAAGAGTCTGGAAAAACAACCAACTGAAAAACCGCACAAAGATAAGCGTATACAGAGCCGTTGTCATACCCACACTCCTGTTCGGCTCCGAATCATGGGTCCTCTACTGGCATCACCTACGGCTCCTAGAACGCTTCCACCAGCGTTGTCTCCGCTCCATTCTCAACATTCATTGGAGCGCCTTCATCCCTAACATCGAAGTACTCGAGATGGCAGAGGCCGACAGCATCGAATCCACGCTGTTGAAGATCCAACTGCGCTGGGTAGGTCACGTCTCCAGAATGGAGGACCATCGCCTTCCCAAGATCGTGTTATATGGTGAGCTCTCCACTGGCCATCGTGTCAGAGGTGCACCAAAGAAGAGGTACAAGGACTGCCTAAAGAAATCTCTTGGTGGCTGCCACATTGACCACCACCAGTGGGCTGATATCGCCTCAAACCGTGCATCTTGGCGCCTCACAGTTCGGCGGGCAGCAACCTCTTTTGAAGAAGACCGCAGAGCCCACCTCACTGATAAAAGACAAAGGAGGAAAAACCCAACACCCAACCCCAACCAACCAATTTTCCGCTGCAATCGTGTCTGCCTGTCCCGCATCGGACTTGTCAGCCACAAACGAGCCTGCAGCTGACGTGGACATTTACCCCTCCATAAATCTTTGTCTGTGAAGCCAAGCCAAAGAAAGATTTGCTAAGGTAATGCCTGAAATTAAATTTAGAAATTCAAAGCTAGAGGAAATAAAGCTCCGCATGCAAAATTTAAAAAAGAACTTTGAGATGTATAGTAAGAACTGCTTTTATTTTTTTTAGTTTTCATATTTCTTTTGTTTAGAGGCATACCTTTCACTAGTTCTTGACAAGCTAGCAATTCATTTTGTCCATTTGAGAGAAATCAATTGATGTTCAAAATTTCAATAGCTAAATCTTTCTTTTAAGCTTTAATCTGGTTCCACCATAGGAGTTTTTCCAAAGATGTCAAAAGCTTCTTGAACCTACGTCGAGTCATGATTTCCATTTATCAATGCACATCTATGTTATTTGTTCTCCTATATCATCTTAGCAATCTCAAACAGCCCTGTAATTGTATTCAACCATTAACATGATTGATTGAATGTTCTGCCTGTGTCTGTGTGGGGTTTCTCCGGGCACTCCGGTTTCCTCCAACCAGGAGGATCTTCAAAACTTAGTTATGGAAACAGATTGAACCTTAAAATAAAGATTGGGTGTAATTTGGTGCATAGGCTCATGTGCTGAAAGGACCTCTTTTATAGTTTTAAAACAGGTTTTGAATTGGCATGATGAAGATGAGTATTGCTAGGCAGAGAGGTAATAAATCAAAAATTGGTGGATGAGGGTGGAGATTGATGCACTCAGGCTGGGATCAATGGTCAGACTTGGCAAAGTTGTCACTGGAAGGCTGAAACTAAAATTGGAATTGGAATTTGCCATCAGAGCTAGGACCACCAGATTTTTAGAGGGGGTGGGGGTGGTTGATTTTGATGTCCAAGAAACTTGGATGGAATATATCTAAATAAAAAAATTAAAGAAAGTGATAGGTTTCCAGAAAAATTTCAAAGCAAACAGAAACTTCAGAATTAGACTGCTCATTAGAAGAGTAGGAGGGTTTCAGTAGCGAATAAAAATGATAGTTTCAATAGAATGCAAGGATGGAAATTATTATTTAGGCTAGGAAATATGCTCTCTCAGTTTTCTCTTGAAATGGGTGAAGTATTTGTTTTCATATGTCTTTAGAAAGTATAGAAGTAAAAGGAAGTTTATATCAATGCTAGGCGTTGTTCTGTCTCACTGAAAATTAAGAGATACATGAAAGTTCCAATATGGTGAACAACTTTATGGAGTTCTTGAGTGACTAATAATACAAGGACTGCTTAAAGAAATCTCTTGGTGCCTGCCACATTGACCACCGCCAGTGGGCTGATATCGCCTCCAACTGTGCATCTTGGCGCCTCACAGTTCGGCGGGCAGCAACCTCCTTTGAAGAAGACCGCAGAGCCCACCTCACTGACAAAAGACAAAGGAGAAAAAATCCAACCCCAACCAACCAATTTTCCCTTGCAACCGCTGCAACCGTGCCTGCCTGTCCCGCATCGGACTTGTCAGTCACCAATGAACCTGCAGCAGACGTGGACATACCCCTCCATAAATCTTCGTCTGTGAAGCCAAGCCAAAGAATAATTTTGTAACATCAATGTTTAAGTGTCCTGATTCTGTTTCCTTTTTTTCATTTTTGATGTCACAGTATGGAATTTGTCCCTTGAATGTGAAATCATCTTGACCATCCAGAATAGAGCATTCTTGTTTAAGTTGCCAGTAAGACTTGCGTGATTAAAACCACAATGTGAATTTTCTTTCAATTGCAGTAATTATTCAGCAGGTTATCTTGAGGGTTATTGCAAATAGTCTTTTGATTTTTTAAAAATTCATTGATGAATGCAACTACTTTGACCAGACACGCCCGAATTGTCCTTGCACAGAAGAACTATTTCAGAATGTTTTTAGACTAATTATTTGCATGATGGATTGAGTAAAGATGACAAATTTCCTTTTCTGAAATATGCTGGAATATTTTGTTCATTAAAAGTACAGGGAGATTGGTGACAATGGCAGCATTAATTGTGTATACACAATTGTTTTGAAGGTTGTATTGATCCACTGCTGTCCTTATTGTGGAGATAATCTCAGTGTTGAATAGGGAGTTTCAGAACTTCGATTCATCAACAATAAAGGGATGAAAATATATTTCCAACTTTGAATTGAGTGCGGTTTGAAGGTGAAAATGCTCCTTTGGACTCGCTGTTCTTATTCTTTGGCTTGGCTTCGCGGACGAAGATTTATGGAGGGGGTAAATGTCCACGTCAGCTGCAGGGTCGTTTGTGGCTGACAAGTCCGATGCGGGACAGGCAGACACGGTTGCAGCGGTTGCAGGGGAAAATTGGTTGGTTGGGGTTGGGTGTTGGGTTTTTCCTCCTTTGCCTTTTGTCAGTGAGGTGGGCTCTGCGGTCTTCTTCAAAGGAGGTTGCTGCCCGCCAAACTGTGAGGCGCCAAGATGCACGGTTTGAGGCGATATCAGCCCACTGGCGGTGGTCAATGTGGCAGGCACCAAGAGATTTCTTTAGGCAGTCCTTGTACCTTTTCTTTGGTGCACCTCTGTCACGGTGGCCAGTGGAGAGCTTGCCATATAACACGATCTTGGGAAGGCGATGGTCCTCCATTCTGGAGACGTGACCCACCCAGCGCAGCTGGATCTTCAGCAGCGTGGACTCGATGCTGTCGACCTCTGCCATCTCGAGTACTTCGACGTTAGGGATGAAAGCGCTCCAATGAATGTTGAGGATGGAGCGGAGACAACGCTGGTGGAAGCGTTCTAGGAGCCGTAGGTGATGCCGGTAGAGGACCCATGATTTGGAGCCGAACAGGAGTGTGGGTATGACAACGGCTCTGTATACACTTATCTTTGTGAGGTTTTTCAGTTGGTTGTTTTTCCAGACTCCAACTGCACGAAAACCAACAAGGTCGGGTCAGATACAGCAATGAGCTCTCTGAACCCTTCTCCATTAACAATGGCGTGAAGCAAGGCTGTGTTCTCGCACCAACCCTCTTTTCAATCTTCTTCAGCATGATGCTGAACCAAGCCATGAAAGACCTCAACAATGAAGACGCTGTTTACATCCGGTACCGCACGGATGGCAGTCTCTTCAATCTGAGGGGCCTGCAAGCTCACACCAAGACACAAGAGCAACTTGTCCGTGAACTACTCTTTGCAGACAATGCCGCTTTAGTTGCCCATTCAGAGCCAGCTCTTCAGTGCTTGACGTCCTGTTTTGCGGAAACTGCCAACATGTTTGGCCTGCAAGTCAGCCTGAAGAAAACTGAGGTCCTCCATCAGCCAGCTCCCCACCATGACTACCAGCCCCCCCACATCTCCATCGGGCACACAAAACTCAAAACGGTCAACCAGTTTACCTATCTCGGTTGCACCATTTCATCAGATGCAAGGATCGACAACGAGATAGACAACAGACTCGCCAAGGCAAATAGCGCCTTTGGAAGACTACACAAAAGAGTCTGTTCTTATTATGGGGTTGGAATATATTTTGTGTCCAGAACATGTGACAGCCGTGAGTGTGCGAAAGATTTACGGTGGTGAATGAGGTGTTGGTCAAGTGCCTGCTTGATCCTGTTGTAGTCAGGCTTCTCATTGATAGATCTGTACTCCTCGAGACACGTGAAGAGCATTTATTACATTACTGACTTGGAGTCAGTTATTTTAAATTTAAATGTACAGAATGATAATGGGCCCTTTCAGCCCATGAACCTATGCTGTCCAATTGCATCTGATTGACCTGCAACCGCCCCCCCCCCCCCCCCCCCCCACCAGTTCGTTTTGATAAGTGGGAGGAAACTGGAGCCGCTGGGGAAAATCCACACAGACGTGGGGAGAAGGTACATACTCCTTACAGACACCGTGGGATTTGAACCCCGGTCCTAATTATTGGCACTATAACAGCATTGTGCTAACCTCTACACTAACTGTGTCACCCACAGAAAACAACATAGAAACAGGCCCTTTGGCCCAACTTGTCCATGTTGGCCAAGTTACCTATTAAGCTAGTCCTATTTGCCTGCATTTGGGTTGTAAATCTTTCCTATCCATTTACCTACCATATGACTTTCAAAGATTGTTAATTATACTTGCCTTTACCACTTCCTCTTGCAGTTCATTCCATGTGCCTTCCACCCTCTGTGTGGAGAAAGTTGCTTTTTTAGCTCCCCTTTAACTTTTTCACCTTTCATCTTAAATTTCTGCCTCTCGTTTTAGATTATCTTGGTAAAAAGAATGTGACCATATCTATGTCTCATGTTTTCATAACCCTCATTAAGATCACCCCTTTAGTGTCTTATGCTCCAGAGGAAAAAATGCCCTAGCTTTACAATCTCTCCTTTTAATTTTATCCCTCTATTCTTGATAATATCTTCATTAATCTTTTCTGGATCTTTTTCAGCTTAATGCCATTCTTCCTCTAGCTTAGTGTGCAGAACCACACACAATGCTCCAAGTGTGGTGTTACCAACTTCTCATACAGCTGTAAGATGACATCCCAATTTTTGTACAGGTTGTACCTCTCTTATTTGGTGCTCTGTGGTCCGGAAACTCCCATGGTTCGGCATGTTTGAATGCCGCTGTTAGTACAACCTCCTTACAGACTGCGCGGAACTCGAACTCTGATTCTGATCGCTGGTGCTATAAAGGTTGAATCTGCCGCCATTAGTACAAACTCCTTATGGACAACGCAGGACCCGAACCTTGATTAAGGCGTTGCGCTAACCACTACGCTAACCATGCCTCCCCACTGTATTATTTCCTGTTTTAAGTTTTGTTCTACCTTTAATATGTTTACATAGAGGCTCCCTGAGAAATTAATTTCAGTTTTCTGGCATTTTCTGTGATCCGGCAATGGCCAGGTCCCAATGTTGCCAGATTAAAGAGATACATTCTGTACTCAGTGCCTTGACTGAAGGCAAACATGTGAAATGCTGCTTTCACCAGCTCTTGCTTATGTTGTCACTTTTAGGAAACTATGCACTTGTTCCCAGAGGCCTCTCAGTTCTACAGTATTGTTGTGGGCCTTTCCATTTGCTGTGCAAATCCTCCTCTAGTTTAACTTAACAAAATGTTTGCATTGTCAGAGTAAAATTCTGTTTGCCATTTCTTGGCCCTCTTTCCTAGTTGATCTAGATCCTGTTGTAATCTTTTATAAATGCCTTCAATGCCCACATACCACCAATGTATTGTTATTTGCAAACTTATTAACCATACCATCTGTTTTCTCATCCAAATTATTAATATAAATGATGAACTACAGTAGACCCAGAACAGTTCCTGCAGCTCACCACTGGTCACAGGCCTCCGATCTGAAAAACAACCCTCCACTCCAACCCTCTGATTCCTTCCACCAAGCTTGGCCAGCTCACTCTGGATCCCATCAGGACTAGCCAACTGTGGGATCTTGTCAAAAGCCTTTCTAAAATCCATCTACATAATGTTTACCCCCAGCCTTTGACTGTTCACTTGGTCACCTCTTCAAAATCTCAGTCACATTCACAAGGGATGATTTCCCAAGCACAAAGCCATGCTGACTGTCCCTAACTAGTTCTTGTTTTTGCACATGATTTCTGATTGATTGTCAGAGTACATACATGACATCACATGCAACCCTGAGATTCTTTTTCTTGCGGGCAAGGCAGAATTACCACTTATTGGTAGTCCAAAAAAGTACTGTACACAACATATGTAAACAAATAAAGAACTGTAAACAGATAACAAAATGTAAACAAACTGACTGTGTCATGGAGAGAGAATAAAAAATATAAAGTGCAAAAGTAAGATCCCTTACATGAGTCCCTGATTGAGTTTGTTGTTGAGGAGTCTGATGGTGGAGGGGGAGCAGCTGTTCCTGAACCTGGTGGGGCGAGTCTTGTGGCACCGATACCTCTTTGAGTACAGAGTGTGTGCTGGGTGGTGGGGATCCTTGATGATTGCTTCTGTTGCATATTAAACCTGTCTCTTAAGATTTCTAGTTACTGCTGATGTCAGGCTTATTGTTTCAGCTTTTCCATGGAGCCCTTCTCGAATAAAGGGACAATATTAGCCACTGTCAAATGTTTTGTCACAGCTATTTATGATTCATCTGTCTGCCAGAATACCAGCAATCTTTTCCCCAACTTCTGGCCATGTCTTCAGATGCACTTTGTCAAACATGGGTGATTTATTCATTTTATGTTCTGCATCTCTTTTGTGTGGCCGATATGCTTCAAAACATTGCTGCCCACCCCCCACCCTCTAGCTTTGATGATTTCCTCATCAGTAAATACAGATGAGAAGTGTTCATTTTAAGATTTTCCTTATCTCTTGTGGTTCTGGCATAGATGACCATGTTATCATTAAGGTCCCCTATTCTCTTTCTCGAGTTAACTTTTTGTTCTTAATATACATGTTGAATATTTTTGGATTCTCCTTTAGTTTGTCTGCCAAAGGCATCTCATATTTCCTTTTTTAACCTCCTGATTTCCTTCTAAAACTTGTATACTCAAGAGATTCACTTTATCCAATCTTTTTATACTTACATGTATCTCCTTTTCTTTCCCTTGATACCTCTCAGTTGATTTAATATCACATATGCCATAAATAGAGTATGTTAGGCATATTTTGGACCTTTGGACATGTTAAAAACATAATTGATCATTACTTAAATGCTCAGGTTATGGGCTCTTTAACACTCCATTAAGTTAACCTTGTGTTCTCATTTATAAAGGACCTATCAATGGCCTGGCGTAGTTGGGGAGCGTGGATATGCCCAAAAGATATTGCTTGGATTTATACACTTCCACTTCCCGTGTCCTATTCCTTTTCTTTACACTTTTCCATATGACCCCCATCCTATAATGATTTCACCAGAGTTTTGTTGGGTGATCTAATGATTTGTGGGGCATCGTGATCAGCAACATTGACCGAATTGTTAGCGTCAGGCAGGGCTTAAGTTTGAAAACAAAAAGGTGAGAACAAGTTTTGCTCCTGATTTTTTTTTAACGTCGAATTCCATCCATCTTTTATATTTGGTACTTTGTGAATTACATTTCTTGTGCATTTTAATGTTTTCCACATGGCACCTTTAAGATTGAAAAATATGCTGTCCTCGAAAAGGGCACGATCAGAAATATTTGGATGCCAGCAAAAAGATGGATATATAATATTGCCCAATTTGCTCAAAGAAATGGCTTTTTTTTAGCAGCATCATCAAGGAGAAGAGGCAGCTGAAGAAGCTGAGTGAAGAGTGCTATCACACGGAGCTAGGAAGGTAACGGGGAGAATTTGGTGAAGGGCTGCCATTTGATCTGAGAAGCTGTCTCAAGCAGAGATATTCCCTGCAACTTGACTCTGCAAGTAGCCCTTAAGAAAGCAGTTGAAGGTTCTGAAGAAAAGCATAAATGTTCCACGAGGCAGCCAGTACTCTACTTAATGTTCCTCCAATGTTCAGCACAACTGAAAAGAAAATGGCCAAGCTGTTCGTGAGATCTTGGTTTCCATGTAGTGACTGCTCTGTTTGCCCTTTGCACATATGCCATGGTATTACACCGTTTTTTTAACAGACCTTCAGAGGTTTCTAAAAAAATTTTAAAATGCACCAGGCAACTGTTTTGAAGATGGTATAAAATCTAAATAATGCAGCAAACCAAATATTAAAATGTCGTACAACATTACAAATAAAGGCTGAGAGGTTTCAATTAAAATTATATACTCCAAGATAGGTAAAGCAGTTTAGTCATTGAGATAAGAAATAGTTGATACTAAACTGTTTCAGTGAAGAGGAGAGTTTATTATATCAGTACAATATATGTTTGTTGCTACATGTGGCATAGCAAGGGAGCTGTCACAGTTTGACAACTTCTCATTACTCTTCTGCTGAAGCTCCTAGCAATGAATCATAATGACAAATGGCTTGTTATCATATAACTGTTCTAGTCATGGTTGCTTTCAGGTTGCATATCAGTAATTTTTGCAATACTACAGTTATACAAAAGTCACATCCCTTCTTCCATCACCTGTTTTGTGCTAATGTTTTTTTTCTTCATAGAGCATTTTATACCATTTTTTTTTCTTTTTTTGTTTTATAGATTATAATCTGTCTGCACTAGAAGATCTTTTGTTTACCAAAGAGACCAAATATTCTGCATCCAAATCACCTCAGGAAAAACCAGGTCACACAACAGATGGAAGCTTAGGTTTACACGCTCAGGTACCTCCAAGATGCAGCACCAGCAACTGGAAGACGAGGCGACAACGTAGAAATACTCAGTGCTACGCTTTGAGAGATGCAAGGAAAACCCCACTTTCGACATCTGATTCTGACACTAGTTCTGGTGATAACAATTCAGTCATGATCAGACGAAGACGACAGCAGACTTTGGAGCCTTTTGTAACTCGACAGCCAAGAGAGTACCATAGCTCTCCCAGGAGCTGTTTGCTCCCATCCTTGAGAGACAGTGAAGTAGCACAGGATAGCCCAAGTTTAGAAGGTGCCGCCATTTTGGAAGAAGTAGACATGGAGTCATCCATTTTAACTAGGCTCGCCAATACTCCATTTGATCTTTGTCACATTTTATTGACCCTCTTAGAAAAGGTTTGCAAGTTCGACATGGCCTTAAATCACAATCCAGCTTTAGCAGCAAGTGTAGTTCCCACATTGACAGAGTTTTTGACAGGGTTTGGGGACTGCTGCAATAGTGATATGTCTGAAACTGAGGGATTTACTACAGAATGGACAACAAAACCAGCAGCCCTTGTTCAAAGAATGCTTTTACGAACTGTGTTACACCTGCTGTCAGTCGAAATAGGTTACAGCAGTAACATGCCAGATACACTCCGAAGAAATATTGTCGACCTGCTGAGGGCAGCGTTGAAGATTAAGAATGACATTGAAAAGCACCCATATCCTTTCATTCCACAGCCAAAGAAGACTGTGCAAGAGCTCAGCAAAGATGTTTCTTTCTCATCTCATCACAAGTTGCTATTGCTACCCGAGTTACTTGAAGTAGTCTTGAAAATTCTGATTTGTACCCTGCAGTCAGCTTCCACCAATCCTTTCTTCTTCACTCAGGCCGTGGACCTTGTTCATGAGTTCACACAGCATCATGGCTTTGAGCTGTTTGAAAGTACAGTGCTTGAGATGGAAAATTTAATGACAAAAGATGAATCCCAGTCTAAAGAAGCAGCAGAGCATATCAAATCATTGATTGCTAATGTCGTGAAAATAATCACCATTGTCAAAAAAGTAAAGTCAGAACAACTCCATCAGTCTGTGTGTCCACGCAAAAGGCACAGACGCTGTGAATATTCTCAGTTCATGCACCACCACAGAGACCTGTCTGGTCTCCCATTTGCAGCATTCAGAAGCCAGCAGTCCAAAAATCCTTTGGACACAGCATTAGATGGTGAAATTTGTTATCCCAGTCGCTGTTGCTGTATTGCAGTGTGTGCTCACCAATGTCTGCATTTGCTGCAGGAGGTTAGCTTTAGTAGCACTTGTGTGCATATTTTATCAGGTGTGTATTCTGTGGGAATTTGCTGTTGCATGGACCCAAGATCTATCATTGGACCGATGCTTTATGCCATGAAATCACAAACTTTTAAAAACTGTCAACTGCATATCTTGAATATTCTGAGTAAATTTATTCTTGAGCAGCTTGGGGGTGGGGAAGTTTCAGAAAATGTGAAACATGCAAGCTGTAATATTTGCACTGTTGACAGTTGTCAGATAACTGATATTCCAGAGATTCTACACGAAGAGACTATAGACATTGGTTCTGCCTCCAGCCTTGCCAACCCTGATTTCCAAGCACATGGCATTTTGCCAAGCAGACGGTCGAGAGGCACGTTGTGGACTTGGGAGGCTTTGGAAGCTTACCAAGATCTTCTCTTCATCGAAGACACACACTTGAGTTTGCAAATTGCCAGCCATATATTCTACCTGATCCAAAAAGGCAATTCTGTGGTTAAATGGCAACTTTACACTCACATTTTTAATCGTGTGCTTCAAAAAGGAGTAGAGATGTCTCACGATAGACACGAGCTCAAAGCAACAACACCCTGCACTCATGCACATAATCACATCAAATATTTGTCTCGGGATCTTCTTGAACTTCACCTGCACATGTTGCCTTCACTCTTTAAATCCAAGTGAGTAGACCTTTTGTTTCTGTCTCACTGCAATGCAGGTTTCAATTTTAGGAGGATGTAGATTATAACAAAAATGAGAATAAATTAAGGGAATCTGATATAACACAAAAAAAACTGACTCAGAAGTAGCATTTCAGCCCTTGAAGCAGAAAATTTTCAGATCAATATTCCAAGCACCCAATGTAGGACAGCTGTTTTGCAGCTGGAAGTTTTGCCTTAGATGACAACATTAAACTGATGTCTTATCTGGCAAGATTCTTTTTTTTTAAAGAAGGACAATAATTCTGGTATTTTGGATAACATTTGTCTCAAACAAATCTAAGAGATTAACTGATCACTATGTTATTACCTGTCATAGAACTTGGTTCTGTATTTTATAGATGTGTTTCTAGCATTACAACGATGATATCATTTCTAAAGCATATATTAATTTTTTAATGATTTATGATGTCCTGAGAATGTGAAAAGTTGTTGAAGTTTATAGTTGAAGTGTCACAAATTCAGAGAGAAGGGTCCTTCTGCGAACAGACCTACAGGTTATCGCTAGCATTTCATACAGTACGGAGCACAATGTACAGAGTATAAGATTTTCATTAATTAGCACCAAGCAAAGGTAGCATAAGAGCACTCTTGTGGGATTCATTCATGAGCCTGATTGCTGTAGTAAAGAAACTCTCTTTGAGTCTGTTGGTGTGTGTTTTCATGCTTTTAAGCCTTTTCCCCAGTGGAGGGAACAGTGTGTCAAGGGTGAAATGGGTCCTTCAATATGTTGGCTGCCTTTCATATGCTACGGGGATGTAAATGAAGTCCTTGGAGGAAAGCTTTTATTATGTTCAGAATTGCATTCAGTATCTTCTGTATAGTTTTTTTCCACTCTTGAGGAGAGCAGCTCCCAAATCCTGCTGTAATGCACCTAATAAGTATGTTTTTGATCGTGAACCTCTAGAGGTCATTGAGGGACGGGGGGGGGGGGGGGGGGGGGGAATGCATGCTGAACTCCCTCAGTCTTCTAAGAAAGTAGAGGTGTTGATACACTTTCCTGATCATCACTTCGATGTGCTTAGAGGTATTTAATCCCAAGAACTTGAAAATTGTCTACTTTTCTCTTCAATGTCATTGATGTAAACGGGTATGGACTTTTCTCCCTCTGAAATCAGTGATCATCTCCCTTTTCTTATTCATGTTGCAAGAGAGATTGTTATCTTGGTATCATGCAGCTAGACTTTCAATACATTTAGCATTTTACTGACTCAGGTTTGAACACAAAAAAATGACACTTAAAAATGAATACAATATGATGACCATCACTACTTTATTTTTTTTTAAATGATGTTTACACTTTGAGCCATTTAGTGTCCATTGTTTTTATTTTCTGCTTGAAGACTTGGTCCTGAGTTTCCTAGCTGATACATTTAGGCTTTCAATAGAATGAAAGCACTGAGGTCAAATGAAAGACTGCAGATGCTGGAATCTGGAGCAAAAAACAATCCACTGGAGAAATTCAGTGGGTTGAACAGCATCAGTGGGATTTTAAAAATGGAGTGTTTTGGGCTGGAACCCTTCAAGACTGAGTGTGCAGAGGAGGTATAGTCAGTATAAAGTGGGAGATTGCTGAACTAAATGCAGTAGATGAAGTTTGAGGAGGTGCACATGAATCTTCGCCTCATGGAGGGGCTGTTTAGATCCCTGCATGGTGGTAAGAGCAATTGTTGCACTTCATTGCAGTTGCAGGGTAAAATACTAGAGGTCATGGAGAGATGGGTGACTAGACAAAAGAGTAAGAAGCTGCAATCCCTGCAGAAGGTCGAAAGGGGAAGGAAGGATAAATTTGGCTGGTGATGGGGTTTAGTTGCAGTTGGAAATGGCAAAAAATTATGAACTAAATATGGAGGTTGGTGGGGTGAAATGCAAGGACAGATACCTATCCCTGTTCTTAACAAGAATATTTGCAGATGTTGGGGTTAAGAAGAGTGTAATATCCTTCCTAAAGACTACTGACCGGTGGCACTCACATGCACAGTGATTTGAGAAGCTGGTGTTGAAACATATTAGCTCGTGTCTGAGTGGTGACGTGAATCTGTTCTAGTTTGCCTACCACAGCAACAGGTCTACAACAGATGCCATCTCACTGGCTCTACACAAATCCTGAGAAGACCTAGAGAGCAAAGATCCATACATCAGAATACTCCTTATTGACTATAATTCAGCATTCAACACCATCATCACCTCAAAACTGATCAGTAAACTCCAAGACCTGGGCCTCAATACTCCACTGTGTAATTAGATCCTTGATTTCCTCATCTTCAGATCGCAATCAGTAAGAATTGGTGAGAATATTCCTCCACAACCTCCATCAGTACTGGAGCACCACAGGACTGTGCTCTGAACCCCCTGCTCTAATTACTATACACCTATGACTACAAATTCGCTGATGATTTCACAGTAGTGAGTTGTACAAAAATGGGTGAAGAGTCAGCTTACAGGAGAGAGAATGAAAAGTTGGCTGAATGGTGCACCATCAATAACCTCACACTCGATGTCACCAAAACTAAGGAGCTAATGGCATCATGAAGAAAGCACGTCAATGCCTCTAATTTCTCAGAAGCTTGTGGAGGTTTTGTATGACATTGGAAACCCTGGCAAATTTCTGCAGATGTGTGGTGGAAAGTGTACTGATCGGCTGCATCACGGTCTTGTATGGGGACACCAATAACCCTGAGTGTAAAGCCCTGCAAAAGGTAGTGGACACAGCCCAGGACATCACATGCAAACCCCTTCTCAGCAATGAGAACATCTAAGGGGAACACTGCCGTTGGGGAGCAGCTGCATTCATCAGTAATCCTCACAACCCAGCACACACTCCGTTCTTACTGCTGCCATCAGGAAAGAGGTACACGTCCCTCAAGACTCGCAGCACCAGGTTCAGGAACAGCTGCTACTCCTCCACCATCAGACTCCTCAACCACAAACTCATTTAAGGACTCTTACTTTTGCCCTTTATTGTTTTTTTCTCCTCCTTGTATTGCACAGTCATTTGTTTATTTGTTTACATGTGCACATTGTGTAGTTTTTTTTGCACTAGCAATAAGTGGTAATTTTGCCTGACCCACAGGAAAAAGAATTGTTTATGATGACAATAAATCTGAAATGTGCTGGAGAAACTCAGCAGGTCAAGGTAACCAATGTTTTGGGCCTGGGGACTTCGTCAGGAGACAAATGGAGTCAAACCAAAAAAATGTGCAAATACTGGGGTCAGTGATCCATTTCTTTTGGATGCTGCATGACCTGTTGAGTTTTTCTAGCATATTTGTGTATTGAATCATGATGAAGGGCCTAGGCCCTTTTACTTTCTATGGATGCTGTGTGATCTGCTAAGTTTCTCCAGCACATTTGTGTATTGCTCCTTTTCCCTGTTCTGTTGGGGAAGGGGGTAGTGGGAGATACATAAAAAAGGAATTAAGGGATTTGGGGAAAAGGCAGGTAGGTTGAGTCAATAATCAGATCACCCATAAGCTTATTGAATGGCCTGCTCCTATTTCTTATGTCCTTGTATAGAAGGGTGAGAGTGAAACTTTGAGAAACTGAGGAAATGACAGAGATGGCTCTTTTAACCACAGTAGAGGGGAAAGCTCCCTGAAAAAGGAGAACATTTCAGATGTCCCTGGAATCTCATCTTGAGAGCAAGAGTTGCAAGAGGCAGAGAAACCGGGAGAAAGGGAAGTCAATCTTACAGGAGATGGGTGGACCGTAGGGGAAGGAGGTGGATTTATAACTCTCCCGGGGGATTTAAAATAAAACCTGAATTAAAATAATATTTTTAAAAGTAAACTAGATTAAAAACTCCGGAATTTATTAAAGAACTGTTGGATATGGCAGCTAGAGGAAGAAAGGCAGCGAGATAACAAAAACATGAGTAAAGATGTAAATAAAATTGAAGAAATGACCTGCCGTGCAGCTGGAGCCTGGACCTCAGGTTCTGAAGCCTCAGTGAACAACACAAATGATGATGGCCTTCTTTCAACTGAAACCAGTGCCACCTCCTGAGAAAATTGGGGAAGATGGCACTGGGTCAATTCTGATCTCCCCTGAAGAATACACTATAATGCGCATTCGCAGGGGGTTGCCACTGCGCATGTGTGAAGTCAAGAAGAAGCAAAATGGTTGCCATTCCCTGTAGTGGTGGAACAGAGGAATTACAGTCAGACCTACCAGAGCTGTCAGAATCACCTGTTGTTTTGACAACTGGTGATCAAGAAAAAAGGGGAGATCAAGAAGATACAGATGAAGATGTGGAAGAGGATATACCTGGGGCTTCGGGATATGGAGATAAAAGCTCAAATATGAAAGATCTTTCCTTAGTAATGATGGGCAATATAAGATTTTAAGAGTGGATATTAAGAATGTAAGAGCTGATATAAAGGAGATTAAAAGTGAAATGTTTAAGTGTGGTGCAGAAGTTAAAGAAATCAAAGCAGCAGTTCAGAGAGTTGATTTGGGCATGAAAATTGTTAAAGGTGATGTGGATAATTGCATGGCAAGAATTGATAGGGTTGAAAATTTTGATATGTTTTGGGAAAGGCAAAGGAAGGAAAAGATGGACATATTGGAAAATCAGGGTAGATGGATGTTAAGATTGTTGGTCTTAATGAAGATTTTGAAAGAAGTGGAAATCCAGTGAAATTTTTTCAAAAGTGGATTCCTAAAATTTATGGAGAAGAAGATTTTCCGAATCAAATTGAATTGGAAAGTGATCATAGAGCTTTACGGAGGAAGCCACAGCCAAATCAACCACCTAGGGCAATATTGATCAAGTGTTTGCAATATCGGGATAAAGAGAAAATCTTAAGATTGGAAGTTCAAAAAGCAAGACAAAATATTGACGGAAGTAAAGTTTTCTTTTATCCAGATTTAAGTAAGGCTGTGATGGACAGAAGGAAAGATTTCAATCCAATAAAGGCAATTCTTTGAAGAAGTTTTCTTTCAGATATCCAGCTTCGTTAAAGGTGTTTTTGGTGAATGTGTGATTTTTTTTTGTAGATGAGCAAGGACAAAGATTTACAGAGTCATTTCCTATTGTTAAAGGAGGAGCAATAGGGAACTGTTGAGTTTAAGCCCGAAACAAGAAATACAAAGAGATGTGTGAAAGATACAGATTACACCGAAGAGAGATGTGCCGAAATAGATTGTAAGCTGTCAGTATGAGTTACTGATGGATCTGGAGATTCAGACTGGAACTGTTTTAATTAATGATGATCAAGTTAATGCTGAACTTGAAGCAGTGGGTGATTTATTATTTCCAAATCTGTGATTCATCATTTTTTTCCCTTTAACGGGGGTTAGATGATCTGTCTTACTTGCTTGAATGATTAAGTGCCATTGTGGCAGGACACATGACTCGAGAGGTGGCGGGAAGTTGTGCTGTAGTTTCTGTACTTAGCACTTTTTGGAAGGTTTATTCTAATTTTTTTTGGTAACCTCTTTTTTGAAATATTATTAATTTTCTTTTTTCTATGTGACAGAGATGTACACAGGAGTTGGTTAGGATTGGTGAAGAAACCTGGGAGAACAGGAGTGGAAGAGATTTTACTTTTAGATAATGGATGAAAAGAATATATTAAATGTGAATGGGTTGATTAATACAATTAAAAAGAAGAAAGTATTAAGTTATATGAAAAAGATGAAGATAGATATTGCATTTCTACAAGAAACTCATTTGACAGAAAACGAACATTCTAAGTTAAAAAGAGATTGGGTGAGACAAGTGGGGGCTTCGTCTTTTAATTGTAAAGCAAGAGGAATAATAATATTAGTTTAAAAAAAACCTTTACCGGTGAAAATTTTAGATGCTATACTGGATTCTGCGGGAAGATGTGTTTTGATTAATTGTCAAATTTGTTCTGAAATATGAACACTTATGAGTATTTATGCAGCAAATATTGATGATGAAGATTTTGTAAAGGATACTTTTTATTTTTAGCTGAGGCACAGGGAAAACTTTTAATGGGAGATAATTAAAATTTTTGTTTTGATCAATCAACTAAAACAGTCATGAAGGCTAAAGTGGTGAAAGTTACTTTAAGTTTAATGAAGAAGTTAAACTTAGTTGATATTTGCCAAAAGTTTAATCATAAAATGAGGGATTATTCTTTTTATTCTCATAGATATGACTCTTTTTCAAGAGAAGAGTTTGTAAGGTTGAATATAAAGCTAGGATAATATCTGATCATTCTCCACTTTTATTGACATGTTTATTTCTTGAGGAAAAGAGTATGCCATTTAGATACGCTATTAAATAGAACAGATTTTGTGAATTTATGAGAGAACAAATTCAATTATATTTAGAAACAACGTTTAATTCAGTAGATAATAAAGGAATTATTTAGGATACAATAAAAGCATTTTTAAGAGGTCAAATAATAGGTTACTTAGCTAAGATTTTAAAAATAATACAGAAAGAGACAGATCAATTAGAATAAGTTATAAGTAAATTGGAAAAAAGTGGTACAAAATAATTCTTCTGAAGAAAAGAAAAAAAATTAATAAAAATCCTCCAATATAATACTATTCAAACATATAGAACTAAAAAGTTAATTGCAAGAGCACAACAGATATTATGAATTCAGAGAAAGGGCTCATAAAGTTTTAGCATGGTAATTGAAAGCAGAACAGACATCTAGGGTGATTAATGCAGTTACAAAATCTTATGGGCTTATTACATATAAACCACAAGAAATAAATTAGGTATTTAAGGAATTGTATTCCAAACTTTATCAAATGGAATCAGTACAAAATGAAAATAAGATTAATAAGTTTTTGTCCCAAATAGCTATACCTCATTTCAGTGATCAAAAGATTTGAATTTAATGTTTACTGTAAGAGAAGTTAGGGTTGTAATTAGTTTATTACAGAATAATAAATCATCAGGAGAAGATAAATTTCCTGTAGAGAAATTTAAGTATTTGTTAATACCTCCATTTATGGAAGTGTTAAACCAAGCTATGAAGATACAGTCTCTACCGGAATCCTTTCCAACTGCAATTATTACAGAAATTCTGATGAAAGATAGAGATTTATTGAAACCAACATCTTATAGACCATTTTCATTATTAAATGTTAATTATAAGATAGTAGATAAAATGTTAGCAAATATATTGGCAAAATATTTACCAAAGTTAATACATATGGATCAAACTGGATTTGTTAAGAATCGTAAATCTGCAGATAATGTAGCAAGGTTAATTAGTTTAATACATTTACTTCAAAAGAGGGGAGAATAAAATGTAGTTGTGGCTTTAGATGTTGAAAAGTCATTTAATAGGTTGGAATGGAGTTTTCTTTGTAAATTTTTGTATAAATGTAAATTAGGATCAATATTTATAGATTGGGTTAAAATGTTATATATAGACCTAATATGAATGTACTGACAAATGATCAGGTTTCAACAGTTTTTTAATTAACGAGATAAAGTAGACAAGACTCACCAGCTTTATTTGTTTTAGCCATAGAACATTTACCTGAACTGATAAGACAGGAATCAAAGATTGTGGGTATTAAGGTGAATCAGGAAGAACATAAATTAAATTTATTTGCAGATGATGTTTTTTTTTTAACAGATCCATTCTTTACAACAGCTTAAGTTAGAATAAAAGAATATGGATAAATATCGGGCTACAAAATTAATTGGGATAAAAGTGAAATTATGCAATTAGTTAATGGAGATTATGCAAAATGTAAGAAAGTAATGGAATTTAGATGGCCAGATGGTTCACAACCTTTTTCTTTCCACTCACATACCATTTTAAGTAATCCATATGCCATCAATGATCTTGAGATTAGTAAGGGATTGCTTAAGGTAGGATGTGGGTGGCATTACCACCACCTTATTTCCCAATGAACCAGTAACTATTAAAAATCTTTCAGCTACATCATATATTGTGTTGAAGTATACAAATGGAACCTTAATCAATAAAATTGAGACACCTCTAACTTTTGCTTATTAAAGGGAGTGGAATTGTAAACCCTTCCAAAATTTAAAAAAAACAATATTTGACCTCTTTACGAATATGCATCTCCTGTGCAAAGATAATATCGGCCTGAAATCTTTTAAACATATTAAATATCTATTTGCATTTAATAGGATGATTAAGGCCATTCAAATATCAAGAAATAAAATTATATATATAACCATATTAATATTTAGATGAATAAATTTACAAAGAGAGGGTGATAGAGCACAGCATGAACCTTAACAAAAACAAATTATGTTCTATAACCATTCAAAGCTGCTGAGGAAAAAAAGCTAATGTTTCATCTTGTATTCGTATGTGTGAGTTCTTAGACAACACATGGATGAAGCAAAAGGTTCTTTTTAAAGTTGTTGTAAGCAGCCCATGAGGTTTGCAACCCTCCATTACAGATCTCTCATACTGCAGTCACCCCATCTGTGTGAGCCCCTTGCTGGCAGCCAAGTATAATTAAACATGAACTATATATAATCTTTAAGGCATTGCTAGTAGCAATGCAAATATGATCACTATAATTACATTTCCATTTCTTAAAACAATAGAGCTTACTTTTAACTAACATGTTTTCTTGGTATAACTCCGCAATTTTAACTTTAACACTAAGAACTTACATTTTCATTATTATCAACATTGTCAACATTCTTTAAACTTGTTTTGTGTGTTCACATTTGCATACACTAAAACTTGAAGAGTGAAGAAGATAGCACAACTTCATTCTACAACAGGAGTCTTTAAATTTGCTCATGAGCCTCTTAGGAGGATTCACATGTCTTGACGATCTCCTGATTGATTGTCCTTGAATCTGAGTTATAGCCTCAGACGATGTCTTCTCAGCTGTGTATTCAGGTTGTTCAACAGTATCCGTCCTTCGATCTACTGTGGCTGGTCCCATTTGAAGATCTCAACAATTTCTTTGCTGAACAGCACTTTCATTTGCCTGAATGGTGTATGATCTTGGTTGAACTTCACTAAGGACAGTTCCCTTCTGAGTCCATAAGTTCATTTTGTCTTTCAGCCTTACTTGGTCACCAGTGTGGAGTTCCAGGTAGATTTTTTGTTCCTCTGTCAAAGTCTTCTTTGGCTTGGCTTTGCGGGCGAAGATTTATGGAGGGGTAATGTCCACGTCAGCTGCAGGCTCGTTTGTGGCTGACAAGTCTGATGCGGGACAGGCAGACACGGTTGCAGCGGTTGCAAGGGAAAATTGGTTGGTTGGGTGTTGGGTTTTTCGTCTTTTGTCAGTGAGGTAGGCTCTGCGGTCTTCTTCAAAGGAGGTTGCTGCCCGCCGAACTGTGAGGCGCCAAGATGCACGGTTTGAGGCGATATCAGCCCACTGGCGGTGGTCAATATGGCAGTCCTTGTACCTCTTCTTTGGTGCACCTCTGTCTCGGTGGCCAGTGGAGAGCTCGCCATATAACATGATCTTGGGAAGGCAATGGTTCTCCATTCTGGAGACGTGACCTACCCAACGCAGTTGGATACTTTACTTTGGCTTTTTATTCTGTTGTTCTTTGAATTTCCTCACTTTCTCCCCCTCTTTTGTTTTTAGGAAGTTCTCCTGAATGGGTAGGTTTGATCTTAGCCTACGTCCCATAAGGAGTTGTGTTGGTGACATACTACACTCGAGTGGCATTGTACGGTATACTAGCATGCTCTGGTAGAAGTCTGTTCCACTGTCTTTTGCCTTGTACACTAGTCTTTTCACTGTCTGTACTGATTTTTCCACAAGACCATTGAACTGTGGAAAATGAGGACTTGACGTGGTGTGTACAAAGTCCCACGCTTTGGCAAACTGTCGGAACTTTGAATTGCAAAACTGGGGTCCATTGTCTGTGAAGATCTTGTTTGCCACGCCATGAAAATTTGGTTTTCATACCTGTTATTATGGCATCTGCCGTGGTGGTGTTCAGTCTCTACATCTCTGGATACAGGGAGTAATAGTCTGTGACTTCCAATTAGTCCTTCCCTTGACATTCGAATAGGTCAGTGCCTACCTTCTTGTAAGGTCTGTATGGTGCTGGGTGTGGCTTTAGTGGTTCTGCAGGATTGCTTGCTTGATATTTCCGGCATATTGTACAGTTGGCACTTCATTTGTTATATCATTGTTGATTGTAGACCAGTACATCACCTCTTGTACTCTTCTCTTACACTTTTTGATTCAGAGATATCCTCCATGGATTCTTTTTAGCATCTCTTTTCTCAGTCTCTATGGGATAAGGATTTTACTTGCTTTGTAGGTGATGTCTTCATCCACTGATAGTTCCACCCTTCGGTTCCAGTACTGTGAAACATCAGGTGAGCAGTCCTGCTTCATGTTGGGCCATCCATCCAAGATGTTTTTTTCCTTAGTTGTCTCTGTGTTTCATCTTTGCCTCTGACTTTATGAGCTCCATTTTTGCATCTGATATGGACAGTGCACTTGTGATCATGTCAATGAAGGCATTCAAGTCTTCATCCATTTTGGTGTTCGCAGGCTTTCTCGTGTCAACAGCACTAGACAACGTGTCTGCTGTGTACATTAGCTTAACCAGAGTGTATGCCACATTCACTGTATTGTGTTGTAGCCTAATCATCATTCTTTGTATTCTAAGTGTACATTTATTTAATGGCTTTTGGAACAATGCAATCAAGGGCTTATGGTCAGTCTCTACACTGGTTGGTTGTCACAAACTGATGAAATCGTTCACAGGCGTATGTGATGCTGAGCAGCTCCTTTACAATTTGAGCATATTGTGTCTCCACGTCTGTCATTGAGCGTGATGCATATGCAATAAGTTGCCAGGCATCATATTTTTGCAGAAGAACTGCACCGAGCCCACTATGTGATGCGTCTGATGATATTTTGATGAGTCTCGCTGAGTCATAAAACCTCAGAACTGGTTCCTCTGTGAGCAGTTTCTTTAGTTCCCTCCATGACTTTTCATGCTTGTGATTCCAATCCCATTCAATGTTCTTTTCTGTTCGTCTTCTCAATGGAGCCATCTTTTCTGAGAGGTTGGATATGAATTTATACATATAGTTGACCATTCCATTAAACCTCTGTATGTCCTTTTTGCATTATGGCCATGGCATGTTCCTAACAGCGGACACCTTTCTGGGATCTGGTCTGATGCCCTCATTGCGAATAATATCTCCTACAAATGTTAGTTCTGTCGCACCGAGCAGGCATTTATCTCTATTCAACTTCAGGGTTACTTTCCTTGTTGCTTCCAGCACTTTCCTTAGTCTCTCATCATGCTCCATTCTCAAGGTTCCCCATACTATGATTCATCCATTGAGGTATCAACTCCGTCCAGGTGCTCATAGACCATATGAGCAGTTTTGTGATATATTTCAGGAGCTGAGGCAATCCCAAATGGTCACCTGAGGAATCTATCTGCCAAATGGACGATTGAACGTGCACAATCTTGAACATGCTTCATCCAATTTTATCTGCCAAAATCCTGATGATGCATCTAACTTGCTGAAAAACTTTGCATTTCCAAACTGTGACATAATTTCTTCACATGTTGGAAGCTTAAAGTGTTCCTTCTTTTTAGCTGTATTTTGATCTCTTGGATCCAGGCAAATTCTAAGCTTTCCATTCTTTTTGTCCACAATGACGAGTTAACTCACCCACTCCGTTGGCTCATCTATCTTCTGAATCACGTTCAGTCTTTCCATTCTGTCCAACTCTGTCTTTAGTTGCTTTTGAAGCGCAAATGGAACTTTTCTGCATGGATGTGTCGATGGCACATGTTTATCCACTCCGATCGTGTGTTCTCCTGGAAGGCAGCCTAGACCGTGAAATAGGTCATTGTACTCTTTCATGAATACATCATAGACTGTCTCTCCTTCACTTTCCACGAGGTTTTTACCAGGTTGAGTTTCTCACAGGCTGTTAAACCTAGTCTGGCCTGTACATTCTTTGGTACCACAATGAAGGCTAGCATATGCTCCTTTTCTTTGTGTTTCACTTTGACCATGCATTCTCCTTGCACTGGTATATTGGTACCTGAATATCCTGTCACCTTCACTTTTGTTCCATACATCTTTGGTCTGGGTCTAACCTTCTTAAAATCAGTCTCTAAAATTACATGAATTTGTGCTCCAGTATCCAATTTAATTGAAATTTATATGTCATTCACTTTTAATCTCAATATCCAGTCTCTACTTTCTTGTTTTCAGTCACAATGTCTGCATAGAATTCCTCTCTCTCCCTTTCATCTACTACATGAATTTTGCTTTGTTACAGCAACAACATAATGGTTACTTTTGTTGCACATGTTGCATGTTTTACCATATGGTGGACACTTTTTTGGTAGGCGTTATACTGCATTGACGACATGGTGAGGTGCGCTGAGGTAACAGCAAGCAAGCACAAAACTCAAAAGACTGTACAACAGGCTTTATTCCAGTAAAAGTCTGAACACCAGAGGCCAGCTCAGGTTTATATTAAGTCAACTAATTGGCATCCGGCCAGGTGGAGTCAGCCCTTTTGGTGGTCTTCCTGCAGGTACAGAAATCGCCCCCTGTAGGCTGGTGGTCATATCACCACACATGACTTTCGATTGTCCTTTTCATTTTTGTTCACTGGCCACGTCTCTTTCCACTTTGGTGCTCTTTTTGTTAAATGGTTTATGTCCGTTCTTGCTCACTGCATTCACGTTGCAGCTAGTTTCACTGAACAGCTCTTTTGCCTGCACTTTTACAGTTTCTGTAGCCTTACAGAGTGCTATGGCTTATCTAGATTTTGCTCTCTCAGCAGCCTTTCCCTTAGGCAATTATCTGGAATGCCATACACAAGTCTGTCTTTTATCTGTGAGTCGGTGTGTCTACCAAATTCATACGTTTTGCTTCTGTTTCTCAATTCAGTCACATACTGATCAATACTTTCTTCCGTTTTTTGTTCACGTGAAAAATCTGTGCCTCTCAAATGTCACGTTACATTTAGGTATGCAGTATGCCTCAAACTGTTTCATTATTTTTTTTTCCAATTTAATTTTGTCTCCTTCAGCAGCAAATGTGAAGTTATTATACACCTCCAGGGCTTCATCACCCACAACGTGTAGAAAATTTACGCTTTCACTTTTTCACTTTTCTCGTCAGTTCCAATGCCACTAAATACAATCCAAAATGTTGTTTGAATCTGTTCCAATTTTTAGCCACATTACCTGTCAACTGAAGTTTCGTTGGTGGGTGTAATCCTTCTATTTTTCACTTCATTAGCTTCTCTTTTTCTTGCTAATTTGTGGAGAGCTATCACTTTCACTGATCAGTTGCTAACTTTAGGTTTTTCCTTTTAAAGTATTCAGTTTTAATTTCCATCATCCCACATCTGACATCATGTTTCATCTTGTATTCATATGTGTGTGAGTTCTTAGACAACACATGGATGAAAAAAGTTCTTTAAAGTTATAAGCATCCTATGAGGTTTGTAACCCTCCATCACAGATCTCTCAAACAGCAGTCTCCCCATCTGTGTGAGCCCCCTGCTGGTAGCCAAGTATAATAAAATATGATCCTTAACACATTGCTAGTAGCAATGCAAACATGATCACTATCATTACAGCTAACACTAACTAACTTGACCCCCCCCAGCGTCCCTCAAACCCAAACACTTCCCAATAAGAGGGCAGCAAGCTAAAGCTACACATTCCTTAACCCCTATCTCCAGCTGGAGTGATCGAAACAGAAGTTACAAAGTTATATTCGTTCCCACTTGTTATAGCAAAACAAACTGAATTCTGCATAACAAGCCAACAGACAGCAAGATTAACTGTCTAGAAATTATAAAGCTGAAGAAAAAATGATTGCCATCTTACAAACCAAGTACAATATCAACCATTAATTAATAAGAAAAATATCCAAAGCTAACAACCTATAAAATTAAACTATATGTGTATATTAAAAAAGGGAAAATTATCCTATTTTTATTTTTTTAAAAAGAGAAAGAAAAAATATGAAAGAAAGGAATGAATCCAAAAATATCTTCAGTGATAACATCTCATAACCAGGAAACAGTACATGTAGGCTGCTGCAGAGTAGATGCACCTTCTTCCAGAAACTTCCAAGCTTGATCCAGAATAGAAAACCATTTAGGAGGACCTTTCTTGGGAAATGTTTTGCCATGCAAGGACATGCAGAGAAGGGTGAAGTTGTTTTTGATAGAATTCTTTAAATGTCTCCTTTCTGCTAAGATTTCAGGTGTGTAATCTTCCACAATATGAATAGAGATATCACGAAATTTCATCATATCTCATCTGCAAGCCTCTCAGATTATGGCTTCCTTTGTTTGAAAATAGTGGAGGCTGAGAATAACAGGTCGAGATTTAACTTCGGTTGGGGGTTTTGACCTCAGAGCACAATGTGCCCAATCCAAAATTGGAGGTTTTCTCAAAACTCTGTTCAATAACTCAAACAGTATGTCTTAAAGAATTTAATTGAGTCAGCCTTCAAGGAAGCCTTCAGGAAGTCCAAAAATCCGTAAATTCTTTCTCCAGTTTCTGCTATCTAGGTCAATGGGTTTATGCTTATATTTTTGCAAGTCAGCTGCAATCTCTCGAAGCGGTTCTTTTCCAAACTGTAAATATGCGCCGACTGATCTTGATAATCTGTTGAAAGCTTGTTATATTGTTTTTTTTTAATCTTCAAAATGCCTTGAAACTTTGCAATTTTCTGATCCAGTGCTGTGTAACCAAATTCAAATTATCAATCTTGCGAGAATTTCTTCAACCGATTTTAAACCTTCTGATTTGGAACCTTTCATTTTTCTCTTGCATCGGTTTGGGAACAGTCCTTTCACTTCGCAAATTTGACATTTAGAGGGAAATTAGAAAAGATCTCCAGAAAGAACACCGTTTACAGATTATAATAGCTGTTAGGTAGTGGGAGAAAGGTGAGTTGTTCAAGAACAACACCAAAAAATGTGTTACTCCATCAGCCACCAGCTGCAGTCAATTAGGCAGTTATTTATTGCTTGTTACAGGTGTGTTGCAGTGTTGGGAACAATGCAGGAGCTCCAGAAGGTAGATCTTCATGCAGCCATTTTATACAGTACCAATTAGTTGGTCATCAAAAGCCAACTGTTTCATGTTTGCAAATTAATTCCTGCATTTTGATTTTTTCTCCAATTTAAAAAAAAATTTAGTCCCTTTTTTTTAGTCATTTCAAGCATGTTGTGATTTACTCTGATCTCAAAAATGTTAAATTTCCTACTCTGAAAGCTGTTCAATTTGTGTTTTATTTTAATTTAGATCCTCTTTGGGATTAAGGGTACCATGAAGAAAAAATACGATTGATTTTTTGTTATATTTGGTTTGAGAACCTCGTTACTAAAATAGAATGCAGAGAATCATTCCAGAAAATAGTATTGATTACTTTGTAATAATTGCTGATTTTCAGTTATGTGGTTGAAGATGGAAATTAATGTTTAAAGATTAATTTTATTGATTGTAATATTTTGAGTTGGGGTTAGACTTCAAATGATGGAAATCTGAGTGAGCAACAAAAAATTTTGTCAGGTCAAGGAAAAGACATTTGGAATATCCAGTTTACACTGGGTTAAATTTTTTGATTTTTAAAAAATTCTTTTGGCATTCATGACCAGGCATATATAAATGAAATTTCACACTTGACAATAAGATCCTGCCACCAATAAACCAGAATATGCCGTAATGTGCTAAATATATCAATGATTGTAATGAGGCTGAAGATTGAAAGAAAATCTGGTTTCACTTCGTCTAATCAAATAGATCATGTGAAGAAAAAGAAAGTTGTGACGAAATGTGAGTTAATTATGTTTTAATCACACAGCTAAACAAAATTAAAATAGTAACATTTTTGAGTGGCACAAAGAAACTGATTCTCCTTTCAATTTGAATAGTCTAATAGAAAATGCTTTGGCATTTATGTTTTAAAATCAAATATGATGTTCACTTATTTCTGGCCATCTTATCAGTAGCATCCTACAATCTTAGACCTCTTGTTTTCTTCCATAACTAGATACGTAAATATCAAGTCTCTAATATTCATTAGCATACTATTTCTACACCATGTACTTAACCCATTAACAGTGACTTTTCTAGGATGGGTTTTTACAAGAACAAATGGGTCTAGAGTAGATCTGGATTTGATCGAGGTTTGACTTGTTCATTCTTAATTTGAAACATAGAACAATACAACACAGGAACAGGCCCTTCGATGACTGATCATGATTTAATCAGGTGATACACATGACATACAAAATTGAAATTTGAACATAGGCCGATGGTACTGTAACAGTGTTGTGTGAACTGCTACGCTAACAGTATTGTCGTCATAATCTCCCCACCCAATTTACCAGATAAGGCTTTACTACTAATATACTTCATCATACACTAATAAAGATAAAGATTCCTACTCGACATGGATAGTGAGACACTTTGGGAGAGTCGCCCCAGTAGTGAGTGGCATCAAAGAGTGCCGCCATTGTATTCATACAACTTTATTCAACCAGCTGCTTAGGGCGGGGCACAACCAGGGAGTTCCACTGACTGAATGTTTGCTCCCATCTTCACCAAGTGTTTTAAGTTTACGATTTTAAACTTTTATTTAAATTTTTATTCATTCTTATTGATTAAAACTTTATTTATTTCCTTTTGTTTTGCCAGTTGCTTGGATTCTGATAATGGGGATTTTACTGTAATGCCAACAGTAGTTTAAAACCATTTCACTCTGTTTAATTGGCTGATGTGTTTCTACCAGACCAGATAATTCTATTTAGTGAACTATATATTATATAAAAATGATGATACACACACACGCGCGCGCAACCACCTTTTATTTTGACAAACGTCATTTTCTATTTTTAAAAAAATTAAACTAACTTTTGTTTTAATTTGTTGCGATTGAAACTCCAATGAATTGCTAATGTTTTCAATTTCTACTTGAAAGATTGCATGAAAAAATGTGTTTGTTTTACAGGCTAGTCAGAAGTCTCTTTTTGAGCTGCAGTGGATTAAAACAAATGACAGAACTAATTTACCTAGACTGTGTTAGATCCAGTGCACTGATGGTTTTTGAAACTTTAATACTGTGCCTTGGAGATCAACATATAGATGATGAACTGAATGAAGAAACCAATGCAGAAGCGTCTGCTTTGAATCTTAACAACCATGCAAATAGCCAACATACTGCACTACGTAAAAATGAGATTCAGCAGAGTTTTAGTAAGTTTTATGCAGTTCTGAAAGATTCACACCCTAAGAAGAACGCTAGAAATATAGACATTCACCTAAATGTAATAAACCTTTTTCTCAGTGTTGCATTTATGTGCATCAGTCAAGAGCATGAAACTGATCATCACTCTACTAATGATTCTGAAGACACCTCAGGCAGTGGGTCTCTGGGCAGTATGCTTCCTTACTTGTCACCAGACAGTGTTGTTTTACCTTCAAAAGAGCAGATCAGATATGCAGCAGATGTGTGGTCTGTATGTCGTTCAATCTATTTGAAAAATGTTGTGTTCCAGAAACAGTTCCATAAATTAGGTGGCCTGGAGGCCTGTCGTAAATTGATGTCGATCATCATTCAGAAGATATCCTGTACTGTTATAGACAATGTAAAAGAAAGCAAAGAAAGAAAGTTTATTCAATGTGAAAATCAAGAGCAATCAGACATTTCCTTGCATTCATCATCAAATCTGATTGCCAAAAAAGATCCCTCAGGTGTCAGCAATATGGAGGAATCAACTAAAACAGGGTTTGAGGTTGTTCAAGAATCAGCAAATCAATTGGATGAGCAGAGTATTGCTATGGAAGGCCATGAAGACTGGGAATTTGTGGAACCAGAACAAAATAGACCAGAGGATGAATGGGCGTTGCAGAACATCAGGCTGCTGGAAGCTTTATTAGCCATCTGTTTGCACACTTCAATTCCTTCTGGGAAAACAGACTTGGAGCTTTTGAAACAGGTATACTTTTCATTAATGTGTCTAGGTTCCTAGCAGTATGATAGTACATGCAACCCAGTGTTATCACCTGCACTCCACAATTCCACTCTCTTGTTGCCTCGTGGTGGATAAAAAAGCAGTGGATTCTGTAATGATAATTCAATTCTTGAAACAAAATAATTTTGGGGGGTAGGGAGAATTTAAGGTGCAAGATAAAACTGAGAAACAGAATAAGGATTCCTAAATTTTTTAGCATTGAAGAAATGAATCACACGTGTCCTAATGTTCACTAAAATTTACCATGTTGTTCCATTCTTCTATACTTCACAATATTTTTGAGAAGAATTTTTTTAAATTTTGCTTTTTAATGCTGACAAAGATTTTTCATTCTGCAAAATGGAAAATCTTCAAACCTTTGTTCTTGGTAATGATCTGTACTTTATGCCCTCTGCTTATCCACCCCAGTAACGGTTAGCATTTCATTTCTTTAAGAGAAAAACTTAACTAGCTATCCCACTGCCATTCTCCAACCTCCCCCCCCACCACCACCTCCTCCACAGATGGATATGAATGCAGCTGGAAGAAATGCCAACAGCTTGCTTGTGTTTTGCATCTGCAAGCTAACAAGATCTCCCCCAGCAATTCACTGCAGTATGTTATCAATCAAAATTTGATATTCAGGACAGCTGTTGAAAAGCTTGATTGAAGATATCGATTTTAGCAAGCTTATTAAAATAATCTGTGTGTTTTAGAATGAGAATTCCAGAGTTGGGGATACAGTTTTTGAAATGTATGTATTTATTTCTGAAATTCCAGAACCTTTCTGTGGATGAAATATTGGCCGAAATTCGAGATCTCCTTGTTCATTCGGGTATTGTAAGTTCTCATCTAGCCAAGCCGCTCTTAGATTCCTTGCAATCTGTGGCTATAGGAAGAAGTACTCCATTTGGCTGTTCAGCTGAGCAAGAGAAGAAAAAGGTGATAGTGGTCTTACAGTTATTAAAATGTTTGTTGCCTTTTGCTTGTAGTGAATTAACTTATTATTTGTTGTGCACACTGTTAAAAGGCTATTAAAATGGTACTCTCCTTAATCAAATATCTCTGGAGCAGCAAAATATTTTACAAGCTTATTTTCCTAATAATTTGATTTTTTTCAGATTATTTTCTATTTGAGTAAGAAATGGGCAAACTACTGCAAAGCATTTAGCTCTGATTGATAGTAGAGGTGTTCTCATGCTGCATGGATTAGCATATTAATCTTGCCAAGTTTCATGTCACTGTTAATAGAAGCCTCTTTCAGGTAATCAGACGCAGATAATGCGTCGGCAGACGCGGCTGGGGAAGTGCAGCTGGGACGTTCAGGTGGCCACAGAGAAGACGTCTTTCTGTCACCTGAATGTGCCAACTGAAGGAGAGCCGTGCCGGCTCCTGTGGGCTTTGACCATAGTCCCACTGCTGCTTTCAGGTGCAACAGGGGATTCTCAATCTCAAGAAATAGAAACCACAATTCCTTATTAAAATAGTAATTTCTCCAAAAAGTATAGAAAGTGGAAAGTACCTCAATATCAATTTAGTGATCATCACTTCTATTTGACAGAGGAATTGCTCAGTTACCTCCATTTGGTGGTCTATTATTCAAGTTTATTATCACCTGTTGTACATACACAACCAGATAAAACAGCTTTTCTCTGGACCACATTACATACCTATACTCACAAAATATACTGCACATAGTAAGCAGATTCAAGCATTCAAGTATAATTTAAAATAATTTATTATTTTCATTTGAATAGGGATGGGGTTTGGCTATTTTCTCTGTTAAACCACATACTCGTGCAAGATTACATCATGAAGTGGCAGATTTGGCAGCAACAATTTGCATATGTATAATAGTGATAAAGAGAAATATTTTAAGTTGCTTCTTGGAGGTATTAATGAAATACTAGTTCAGTAAGCTAGGAGGAAAGGGGCTGGCTCAAACATTAGTCATGAGGTTTTAAGAGGTGAAATGAGGGGAAGAAATGGGATGGATGTTTTGGCAGTACTGGTGAATAAAGGTGGTCAAGGTAGTCTTGAGGAGGAGTTCATAGAATGCATCTATGATAACTTTCTTGAGCAGCATGTTATTACACCTACAAGGGAACATGCTATGAGACAGGTAAAATTGAGGGAGGAGTTGGCTAGTAAAGAAAGGGAACAATTGCCATAAAGAGTTTTTTTTTTCGCAGAACTCAACATTATTCCAGTTAAAACAAGGACAGTAAGTGTAGGGGGAATCAGTCTTCGATAACTAAGGAAATCGAAGGAAAGGTTGTCATGAAATTAAAAGCTCTTGGGTACAAACTCACCAAGAGTAATGAGAAAATAAAATTGGGAAATCTTTTAAAAGCAACAAAAAACCACTCAGAAAGCAATAAAGAATAATTATAAAAGTAAACAAGCACAAAATATAAAAACAGCTAATACAAATTTTTATAACTATATGAAGTGGAAAAGTGTGGCCTAAGTGAATGTAAGACCCTTGGAAAATAAGAAAGGGAATGAATGTTGGATGTTGCTGAAATGGCCACAGCCTAGAAGAATATTTTGTTTCAGTCTTCATGATGGAAGACCCCATTCCAAAATGTCAAAGACATGATGGGAGGTGAGGACCTCGATAGAATTGCTATCACTAAAGGAGTAGGGCTGAGCAAGCTAGTGGGACTAAAGAAAAGTCCCATGGTCTTGTTGGAGTTCACTCTAGCATAGAAATAGTGGAAGTTATGATAGATGTGTTTGGCAAATTATCACAAAATTCTCTGGACTTCAAGCAGCTCCAATGGATTGGAAAACATTGAATGTCACACAAATCTGTAAAAAGGATATAGGCAAAAGGCAGATAACCAGGCCAATTAGCTTATCATATAGTAGGGGAAATATTTGAAGCTATCATTAAGGAAGAAATGGTGAGACAACTGGATGGAAATTTTTCCGCCAGGCAGATGCAGCACAGATTTGGGAAGAACAGCTTGTGTTTGATTAAATTTACTGGAGCTGTGTGAAAAAAGGTAATACAGTAAGATTCCTGGAATCTGGCACCTAAGCCAGATAAGCAATTTTTTTCCAGTTGCTTGAGTCTTACTTTTTCAATGCCTAACTAATAATATACCAGCATTAAGAATAAACAGTTTAAAATACAAAAGACAGTGTAAAATGTAAACTAATTTGGAACAAAAGCAGTCCTTAATTATGTAAAGTTCTCTTTAATCAGGTCATTCCCATAGCTTACAAAATTTAAATTTGAACCCCGGTCATTGACGCTGTAACATCATTACGTTAACCACTATGCTAACCTTGCAACTGCCGTAATTAAACCGCCCCCTCCCCAAAGGTTTACAGATAATTACTGATATAGGTACATTTTGAAACCTTTTATCTGAAAATAGAACATTTTTTACATGTATGGTATATTTTCAGGAGTTTAGGTTAGTTTGAGCCAGTTTAAGTTTGAAGTTTTACTGTATGTTTTACGTAAAAACACAGGGATTGTCCTCTAGCAGAATTTCACCAACACTGCTAAAAGGGAATTAGTCAGAGGAAGTGGCTCGTGGAGAAAGCGGCAACGCAACTTGGGCGGGTGACCAGGAAAAGTGCGGCAGCATGACTCAGGCAGGTGAGAGGGGAGAGAGCAGCAGCGCATCTTAGGGGGGCGAGCGGAGAGAAAATGGCAGCACAACTTGGGCATGCAAGCAGGGAAAGCATGGCAGCGTGACTCAGGCAAGCGAGTGAGAGAGAGCAAAAGCTCGGGCAGGGTGGGTGAGTGGGCAGAGAGCTGTGGTGCTGCTCTGGGGGGTGAACGGGGAAAGTGCAACAGCACGACTTGGGCGAGTGAGGAGAGAGAGGCAGTGTGACGGGTAGGTGAGCAAGGATAGAGGTGTAGCGCGACTTGAGCAGGAGAATGAGGAGAGGGGCAGCGCGACTTGGATGGGCGAGTGGGAAGAGACAGCAGCAGCGCAACTTGGGTTAGTGAGCAGGAAGAGAGAATAGCAGCGTGTCTCAGGAAGGCAAGTAGGGAGAGAGGGGCAGCGTGGCTTGGGTGGGGAGAGAGTGGATCAGGCGGGTGAGTAGGGGGTGAGTGGTAGCACAGCTCGGGCAGGAGAGAGCGGCAGTGCTGCTTGGCCGGGAGAGAGAGCAGTGGGTCGGGCGGGGGAAGACAGCGGCAGCGCTGCTTGGGCGGGGAGAGAACAGGAATGCAGCTCGGGCGGGGGAGAGAGCAGCAGCGCGGCACGGGCAGGGGAGAGAGCGGTAGCACGGCTCAGGCGATCAAACAGAGAAAGAGCAGTCTATCTTTTTCTCACCATTTCCCTCAACCCCAAATCCAACGCCACTGCAACCCCTCCCCCTGCAATTACTTAGAAGTACCATCATTTTAATATTATTCCATTATCCAAAAAATCCCAAAATCCGAAAAGTTTCTGGTCCCAAGGATTTCAGATAAAAGATTAAGCACCTGGAAACGTAAAAATATACTAATAAAGATAATGATTTTTACTAAGCAGGGATGAGGAAACACTTTAAAGGAGTCACCCCAATTGCAAGACACATCAACCTGCTCTTCATCCTGATCCTGGGCAACGTCAGTTTATGCAAACACAACTTTATTCAAACAGCTGCTTTGACCAAAGCAATCTGCTATCTAAATATTTGCTCCCATTTTCACCAAAGGTTTATGTGTTGTTTCAGAGAACATTTACTTTTGCAATTTTATTTCGATATTTATTTATTTTCCTTGATTTTATTTTGCTGGTTGTTTCAATTCCAGATAATGTTTTTTCTGTACTGGCTTTGGAGATGGTGCAGAAGAATTTCATCAGGTTAATTCCAGGGATGAGGGAATTAGCTAATAAGAGGCTGAATTGCCTGGGACTCTACTTATTTTACTTATCAGAAGACTGAACAGGGATCTTGTAGAAACATTTAAAATTATGAAAGGGATAGATAAGATAGAGGCAGGAAAGTTGTTTCTACTGATGATGAGACTAGAATAAGGGGGCATATAGCCCCAAATTTGGTGGTATAGATTTAAAACAAAATGAAGAGGAATTGCTTTTCCTAGATAGCGGTGAATCTGTGGAATCCTCAGCCAAGGAAACTGAAGAGGCTGCCAGATTAAATATAATTTTTTTTTAAATTTTTTTATTTTTCACACCATAAACCACATTGACCAAGATACATACATTTTCCTTTTCAAATATATACAGTGTCATTTTCTCCCCCCCCTCCTCCCATCCCACCCTCCCTACCTCCCCCCCCCATTCATTTAAAGTACAGAATCAAAGATACATTAAACCAGTCAAACAATGATTAAATATAATTCATGCAAATATTTTTGCATTAAGAATTATGGAAAAAATGCAGGGATTTGGAACTAAGCACGTGGCAAGATTAGCCATGGTCTTATTGAATGGCAGGACAGTCTTAACAGGCCAAATACCTCCTCTTGCTCCTATTTCTTATGTTCTTTTGGAGTGCTGCATCACTATTCTGGATCAGGAGACCAAGTAAAGTAAAAGTATACCTGTTAGCATTTGTCATATATGAAGGGTATGGGCAGAGGAACAGATTACAGATGGCCCAAACTGAAGGACACCACCGCTTAGTAGTATTTCCCATGATGATAGTGGGCCGCATGTTGGTGCCGCTGCAGGAGTGCAGCAGTAAATTCTGATTCTGGATGCGGAGTTTGCACATTCTTCCTGTGCCTGCACAGATTTTCTTTTGTTTGGTTACCATCCACATCCCAAAGGTATGCATGCTGATAGGTTAATTAGCACAGGAACAAGCTATTCTGTCCAGGATCTGTGCCAAACATGACCAAATCAAATTGAAACTCAGCTGCTTGCACTTGATAGGTATCTGGAGGGGATTCTGAAAGGTCCAAACAACATTGGTTGGACAGGGATTTTTAAAAAAAATTAGAGTTACAGCACGGTTACAAGCCTCTCCGCCTATTAGCCCGTGATGCCCAAATTCACCAGTTAACCTGTATATTTTTAGAGGGTGGGAGGAAACCCACACAGACATGGGGATAATTACAAACTAATTACATTAGCACCAGATGTACCTGCAATCAAAGGCTAGGCGGCTGGTGTGGCTCAGACAGAGGGACGTTGCCCACCTCATTCTCATTGGCTCAGTGACATCACAATTAAACTTGAAGAAGACTGAATTCTCAGTTTCTAATGTAAATTTTCAAACACAGAGGACCCTTTTTTGATCTTTGATTTGTTGTGGAGGGTAGAAATGTTGACTCAGGAGGTCATTTATCACTGATGAGAATTGTCTGCTTTTTGGCCAAACAGCTTCTTGTTCCTTGGTTTAGATTTGCCTTTTTTTTTAAACTGCTGGTTCCTTGTCAATATTTAAGAGTAGGTTAGATTTGGCCCTTGTAGCTAAGGGGACCAAGGGGTATGGGGAGAAAGCAGGAACTGGGTACTGATCAACCATGATCATATTGAATGATGGTGTAGGCTTGAAGGGCCAAATGGCCTACTCCTGCACCTATTTTTCAAAACGCAGGTCATTGGCGCCAGAATAGTGTTGGGCTAACCATGCTGTCCATTGATTAGAGGTAATCAGCATGGCTTTGTGCTTGGCAGATTGCATCTCAGGAATCTGATAGTTTTTTGAAGAGGTGCCCAAGAAAATTGATGAGGACAGAGTGGGGGACATTGGTCTTTAGCAAGGCCCTTGACAAGGTCTCATATGACAGGTTAGCTGGGAAGGTTAGATCCAAGGGGTGCTGGCCAATTAAATTTAAAGCTGAGTTCATGGAAGATGTCAGAGGCTAGTTGTGGAGGGATGTTTTTTTCTGGTTGGAAGCCTGTGACCAATTGTGTGCCGCAAGGCTCGAAGCTGTGTCCATTACTGTTTGCTATCTAAATCATTAATATAGATAGCATGATTATTACATTTAAAATGGTGGTTCATTGAACAAAGAGGAAGGATACCTCGATAAAATAGGATCTCAATCAGTTGTGAAGGTATCTAAGGGATAGCAAATGGAATTTTACTTTGACAAATGCATGGTTTTGCACTTTAGTTTGTCAAACTAAGGTAGGATTTACACAGAAAATGGCAAAGCTCTGGAAAGTGTTGTAGAACAGAGTTCGAAGGGTCCATGTTCATAGTTCATGAAAATGGTGACTTTGGTGGACACGGTGACAAATAAAGCCTTTGGCATACTTGCCTTCATTGGACATGGTATGGAGTACAAAAGTTGAGACCTCATGATGTAGCTGAACAAGGCATCAATAAGACCACACTTAGAGTAGTATGTATAGTTCTGGTCACCCAGCTATATGAAGGATATAAATAAGCTGGATTAGCTGCAAGGGAGATTCTCCAGGAGGTTGGTGGGACTAGAGGGCTTGAATTACAGGGAGAGGTTGGATAAGCTGGGTCTATATTCACTAGAGGAGCCACTTTCTACCTTTTAGATGCTTATGTCCCCCTTTGGATCTGTTCAATGTTTATGTGCCCTCTTGCCTGTAAAGCAGTTGTTTTTTTTTTCATACTTCTACTAACTATATTGTTACGGAGTCCAGAGGACCCCAAAAACTAGCAGTAATGGATATGCACCACAACACAGGGTTACTTAAACAAAAGTAGTTTTTAATTACATTTGAACAACAAAACAAAATTGAACTTTAACTTATTACATAACCTACTTACTTAACCTACCTAACTACTTAATCCCCCCTCTAACATTAAGCGTAGGTGTGTGTAATGCATATTTAAGATTAGAAAAGTTATTTGGATCACAGTCCAATCTCACTGGTTGCAGGCAATTCTTGTTCTTCTGTGCACAGAAGTTAGCATTAACAAAGTTCACTAGGCTTTGGTGTTTAACAGGCAAATGGTTACCACTCAGGAAGGTTCTTGCTGGTTTTCAGAGAGAGATTTCTTTTCCTGGACATCTGCAACTGATTCCTTCTCAATCAGTCTTGCTGATGAAACTTGCCCCCTTCAGGGTTCTCCAGATGATCCTCTTTCTTTCAGGTCACCTTTCACACTGCCAGTCTTCTCCTTTGACCAGGCAGCCTTCCAAAGTTTGCCAGCTTGTCCCTCTGGAACTGATTTCTGTGTCTTTCCTCTCTGTTTCACACCCTCCCTCTCTGAGAGCAAAACTCTTCTCTGCCTGCAAAGATCACATATTCCCAGGCAAGCTGTATGTTTTTACTTTGTTGCTTTCTTCAAAGCATTCTGCAAAAGTCCTGCAAAAATTCTGTTTTAAAATGTGTGTGCAAGCTGCCCTAGCAATTCCTCCCAAACCACCTCTAAATACTCTGTCACAATATAAAAATATTTTATGATTTCAGGCCCTGGCACCCCTTAAATGTGTGTGGCCCCCAGGATGGGCTGTATTGCCCCTGCTGAGAATGGCTGCTCTAGAGCACAGGTGGCTGAAGGGTGACTTTTCAAAGGTTTATAAAATCATGAGAGGCATGGATAAAGTGATTGGGTCTTTTTCTCAGGGCTCTAAAACTAGAGGGCATAGGTTTAAGGGTTGAGGGGAAATATTTAAGAGGGACCTAATGGGCAACTTTTTACACTGAGGATAGTTTGTATCTGGAGCAAGCTGTCAGGTACAATGGCAATATTCAAAAGGCATTTGGGTAGATATATGGATAAGAAAGGGTTAAAAGGATATGGACCAAATTTGAGGAAATGGAGTGTAGCCCAGAATGCCAACCTGGTCAGCGTGAACAAGTTAGGCTAAAGGGCCTGTTCTGTGCCGTACAATATGACTGACTCTTGTATATTACAACCTCTCCAGCTTTTGAATCTTGGGTGTGTGCTTTGGATGATCCAATTAAAACCCAACTTGACTTGCTGAATGTAATGGCATTTCCTGATTTTAAATAAAAGATGGTTATTTTAGGATTATTAACTCAAAATTAGTTGCTATCTTTTGTTTAAAAAGTTTTAATTATTCCACAGCGACAAAAAATGATGAATGAACCTGGTCAACCAATGGATGATTTATCGGAGGAGGCAGAAGAATCACAGTATTACAGCGTCAGGAATTTTGCAGAAGAGGAAGGCTATGAGGCTGATAGAGAAAGTAACCCAGAAGATGATACAACCAAGGAGGAAGGTAAACGTGTTCAGTTTCTACAAATTTCACTTTGGTAAACAGTGTAAATGAGTAATCACTTTGTTTAACCATATATTTGTAAACAGCTATGTGCCATGGAAATTATTCAACCTTGACACAAATTAAGTAGGTTATTATTTGAGAAGTTGCAAAAAAATTTGTCACATTTTCCAAACTTTATGAGATTATCAGAAATGTTATCTATCAAATGCATATTTTTCATAGTAAATTGTTGAATTCTGGAGCTTGTGTAATTAATTTTGTCCTGATTAAAAGTGTATTTGGTTGGACAACTGTGGAAACAGAAAATGCGGGAAAAATTCAACAGGTCAGACTGTATTTGTGGTAAGAACAGTACACAAAAATGCTGGAGAATCTCAGCTGGTCATGCAGCATCAATGGACAAGCAGAAGGCAATTGATGTTTCGGGCCTAAACCTTCTTCAGGTCAAAGAAGCAGTTAACATTTCAGGATATAAGAACTATTGAAATGCTGCCTGACCTAGATTTTTCAGCCTTGTCTGGTTTTATTTCAAGCACAACACCTTTACAGCACCAGTGATCAGGACCAGACGTTCTACCCGTGCCTGCGTGGGTTTTCTCCGGGGGCTCCAGTTTCCGCCCACCATTCAAAACATACTGGGGTTTTTGGTTAATGGGGTGTAAATTGGACAGCATGGACTCATAGGCCGAAATGGCCTTTTACTGCACTGTAAGTCTAATTTTTTTTTTAAGTCTGCTTTTTAAAAAAATCAGTCCGCTGAAATAATAGCTTTGGATAATATTGCTGTAGATATCCATCAAGAATGTATTTAATTGGAACAGTAGAACCATGGAACACTGCAGCACAGAAACGGCCCCTTTGGCCCATCTAGTTTGTGCCGAACTATTTTTACGCCTAGTTCCTGCGACCTGCATCCAGACCATAGCCATCCATGTACTTATCCAAACTTCTCTTAAGTGTAGAAATCGAATAAGGAATTTAAAGATTTATTGATACCATTGTTAATGGGGGTAGTGAGCCAGACAGTGGAGATGTGGACTCTCCTAGTGTCTTTTTCAACAGCCATTGTTTTGGTGATACCTAAAAAAAACAGGGACCCAACTATGCCATCCATGCACAGACCCATATCACTATTAAATACAGACGACAAAATAACAGCCAAGGCACTTGCCAACAGGTTGGGTCGATATCTCCCTAACCTGATAGATCTGGATCAAGTGGGCTTCATTAGGAAAAGACACTCTGCCAATAACTTAAATAGACTACTCAATGTTATACATTTGGCACAAAGCAAGATCCAAGCATAATAGTCTCACTGGATGCAGAAAAGGCCTTTGATTGGCTAGAATAGCCTTTCCTCTTTAAAGTTCTGGAACAATTTGGAATGGGACACACGTTTGTAATTGGATAAAAACATTGTATGATAAACCATGGGTAAAAGTCAGTTCAAATGGACAAGCATCACCAATATTTCTCCTTAATAGATCCAGTAGTCAAGGATGTCCTCTGTCTCCATGGCTGTTTGTCCGAGCAATTGAACCATTGGAGGAAGCTATTAGGAAAGATTTAAAGTGGGTCCATGTAAACACAAAATAAATTTAATGGCAGATGATGTGTTGTTGTACTTGATAGACCCAGCTGGGTCCTTGCCAAAGTTGCTCACCACACTGGAGGACTATGGTACAATATTGGGCTACAAAGGCAATATAGAGAAAAGTAATATAATGCCACTGAATAAATTTGACCATGAAGAACACCCCAAAAAAAAACAGCAATTTCAGTTGGCAGACAGGAGCTATCAAGTACCGAGGAATCAAGATTGATAATAATGTGGAAAATCTATATAACTTTTTCACACTATAAACCATATTGATCAAGATACATACATTTTCCTTCTTAAATATATATCTTTATATTTAAATCTTGTTCCCATTTTTGTTTAGTTTTACCATTTGTTTCCTCATTCTCCTTTTCTTGTAGTTTAATATACATGTTTGTTACAAATTTTTTGATTATCATTGTGTCTGTAATCACATATTCAAAATTACTTCCTTCTGGTAACCTCAGACTGTTTCCCAATTTGTCCTTCAAGTAGGATTTCAGTTGGTAGTATGCCAACATTGTATCGTGAGTTATATTATATTTATCCTTCATTTGTTCAAAGGATAATAATTTATTTCCCTTTTTTCTCCCATTCTTTAAAGGAAAGGTTATCTTTTGTAAAAGGGATGAGCTGATTTTGTGTCAGTATTAGTTTTGGTTGGTAATTTGTTTTATTCCTTTCTACATGAATCTTCTTCCAAATGTTGAGCAGATGATCCAATACTGGAGAATTCCTACGCTGTACCAATTTTTCATCCCATTTATATAATATATGTTCAGGTATCTTCTCCCCTATTTTATCTAGTTCTAATCTAGTCCAATCTGGCTTTTCCCTTGTTTGATAAAAATCTGATAGGTATCTTAATTGTGCGGCTCTATAATTTTAAAGTTTGGTAGTTGTAAGCCTCCTTGTTTATACCATTCTGTTAATTTATCTAGTGCTATCCTTGGTTTCCCCCCTTTCCATAAAAATTTCCTTATTATTTTCTTTAACTCCTTGAAGAATTTCTCTGTTAAGCGTATTGGTAATGTCTGAAATAGGTATTGTATCCTTCGGAAAATGTTCATTTTAATACAGTTTATCCTTCCTATCAGTGTTAGTGGTAAGACTTTCCAATGCTCTAAGTCGTCTTGTAAATTTTTTCATTAGTGGATAATAATTGAGTTTATATAGATGGCCGAGGTTTTATTTATTTGTATACCTAGGTATCGCATTGCTTGCGTTTGCCATCTGAATGGTGATTCTTTCTTAAATGTTGAGAAATCCGCATTATTCATTGGCATTGCCTCACTTTTATTTGCGTTAATCTTGTACCCCGACACTTCTCCATATTCCTTCAATTTCCTATGTAATTCTTTTATTGATATTTCTGGTTCTGCTAAGTATATTATAACGTCATCTGCAAATAGACTGATTTTATATTCCTTGTCTTTTATTTTTATCCCTTTTATTTTATTTTCTGTTCTTATCAGTTCTGCTAGTGGTTCTATGGCTAATGTGAACAATAAGGGAGATAGTGGGCATCCCTGCCTTGTTGATCTGCTTAAGTTAAATTGTTTTGATATATATCCATTTACTGTCACTTTCGCCAATGGCCCCTTATATAATGCTTTAATCCAATCAATATATTTCTCTGGTAAGCTGAATTTTTGTAGTACTTTGAATAAATAATTCCATTCTACTCTGTCAAAGGCCTTCTCTGCGTCTAAAGCAACTGCTACTGTTGGAGTTTTATTTCCTTGTACTACATGAATTAAGTTAATAAATTTACAGATATTGTCTGTTGTTCGTCTTTTTTTAATAAATCCAGTTTGGTCTAGATTTACTATTTTTGGTACATAGTCGGCTAATCTGTTTGCTAATAGTTTAGCTATTATCTTATAATCTGTGTTAAGTAAAGATATCGGTCTATATGACGCTGTTGCGAGTGGATCTTTCCCTGTCTTTGGTATTACTGTAATTATTGCTGTTTTGCATGAATCTGGTAAGCTTTGTGTTTTATCAATCTGGTTGATTACCTCCAGAAGGGGAGGAATTAATAAATCTTTAAATGTTTTATAGAATTCTATTGGGAATCCATCCTCTCCTGGTGTTTTATTGTTCGGTAGTTTTTTTATTATCTCCTGTATTTCTTCTATTTCAAATGGTTTTGTTAATTTATTTTGTTCCTCTGTTTGTAATTTCGGTAGTTCAATTTTAGTTAAAAATTCATCTATTTTGTCTTCTTTCCCTTCGTTTTCAGTTTGATATAATTGTTCGTAGAATTCTCTGAAATTTTTATTAATCTCAGTTGGATTATATGTGATTTGCTTGTCTTTTTTCCTTAATGCTAATACCATTCTCTTAGTTTGTTCTGTCTTAAGCTGCCACGCTAGAATTTTGTGCGTTTTTTCTCCTAGTTCATAATATTTCTGTTTTGTCTTCATTATGTTCTTCTCCACCTAATATGTTTGTAGTGTTTCATATTTTATTTTTTTATCTGCCAATTCTCTTCTTTTAGTTGTGTTTTCCTTCATTGCTAATTCTTTTTCTATATTTGCTATTTCCCTTTCTAACTGTTCTGTTTCCTGATTGTAGTCCGTCTTCATCTTAGTTACATAACTTATTATTTACCCTCTGATGAATGCTTTCATTGCATTCCATAGTATAAACTTATCTTTCACTGATTCTGTATTTATTTCAAAGTACATTTTAATTTGTCGTTCAATGAATTCTCTAAAATCCTGTCTTTTAAGTAGCATGGAGTTTAATCTCCATCTATACATTCTTGGTGGGATGTCCTCTAACTCTATTGTCAATAACAGGGATGAGTAGTCCGATAATAGTCTAGCTTTATATTCCGTTTTCCTAACTCTCTCTTGCATGCGAGCTGATAACAAGAATAGGTCTATTCTTGAGTATGTTTTATGTTTTCCCGAATAATATGAATATTCCTTTTCCTTTGGGTGTTGTTTCATCCATATATCCAAAAGTTGCATTTCTTGCATCGATTTAATTATAAATTTGGTTACTTTGTTCTTTCTGTTAATTTTTTTTCCCAGTTTTATCCATGTTTGAATCCAAATTAAGGTTGAAATCCCCTCCTATTAGTATGTTCCCTTGGGTGTCTGCTATCTTCAAAAAGATATCTTGCATAAATTTTTGATCTTCTTCATTAGGTGAATATACATTGAGTAAATTCCAAAACTCTGAATATATCTGACATTTTATCATTACTTATCTCCCTGCTGGATCTGTTATTTCCTCTTCTATTTTGATTGGTACATTTTTACTGATTAATATAGCTATCCCTCTAGCTTTTAAATTATATGATGCTGCTATTACATGTCCTATCCAATCTCTCTTTAATTTCTTGTGTTCCACTTCAGTTAAGTGTGTTTCTTGTACGAATGCTATATCAATTTTTTTCTTTTTTCAGTAAATTTAACAGTTTCTTCCTTTTGATTTGGTTATGTATTCCATTAATATTTAAAGTCATATAGTTCAACATAGCCATTTCATACTTTGTTTATCTTTCCATTCCGTTTCCTCATCATCACCTTTCCTTCTTATCCATTTCTGCTTTTTTTTTTGAACACATTATAAGACAACATTTCTAAAACATAAAATATTTCCATTATTCTCCTATCTAAAATTCTTTTAACCCCACTATCCCCTCCCCTTCCTGAGTTGCCCTTTGTTCCTTGTCGGGCAACCACATCTCCCCTCTCCATTTGGATTTGCGAATTCACTCGCAAACGTCAACTGATTTTGCAGTGAACGTAATTCTTCCCCACCCAACCCCCCCCCCCGAAAAGATTTTAATCTTCATATATAACAAAGGTCACTCTCTAATTCCCCCCATACTTCCTTTCTTCCCTTTCTTTCCCTTCTTAGTTCTTACCTATACTCTATTATATATATATATCTTTTCTTTCTTTGGCTTGGCTTCGCGGACGAAGATTTATGGAGGGGGTAAAAAGTCCACGTCAGCTGCAGGCTCGTTTGTGGCTGACAAGTCCGATGCGGGACAGGCAGACACGATTGCAGCGGTTGCAGGGGAAAATTGGTGGGTTGGGGTTGGGTGTTGGGTTTTTCCTCCTTTGCCTTTTGTCAGTGAGGTAGGCTCTGCGGTCTTCTTCAAAGGAGGTTGCTGCCCGCCAAACTGTGAGGCGCCAAGATGCACGGTTTGAGGCGATATCAGCCCACTGGCGGTGGTCAATGTGGCAGGCACCAAGAGATTTCTTTAGGCAGTCCTTGTACCTTTTCTTTGGTGCACCTCTGTCACGGTGGCCAGTGGAGAGCTCGCCATATAACACGATCTTGGGAAGGCGATGGTCCTTCATTCTGGAGACGTGACCCACCCAGCGCAGCTGGATCTTCAGCAGCGTGGACTCGATGCTGTCGACCTCTGCCATCTCGAGTACTTCGACGTTAGGGATGTAAGCGCTCCAATGGATGTTGAGGATGGAGCGGAGACAACGCTGGTGGAAGCGTTCTAGGAGCCGTAGGTGGTGCCGGTAGAGGACCCATGATTCGGAGCCGAACAGGAGTGTGGGTATGACAACGGCTCTGTATACGCTTATCTTTGTGAGGTTTTTCAGTTGGTTGTTTTTCCAGACTCTTTTGTGTAGTCTTCCAAAGGCGCTATTTGCCTTGGCGAGTCTGTTGTCTATCTCATTGTCGATCCTTGCATCTGATGAAATGGTGCAGCCGAGATAGGTAAACTGGTTGACCGTTTTGAGTTTTGTGTGCCCGATGGAGATGTGGGGGGGCTGGTAATCATGGTGGGGAGCTGGCTGATGGAGGACCTCAGTTTTCTTCAGGCTGACTTCCAGGCCAAACATTTTGGCAGTTTCCGCAAAGCAGGACGTCAAGCGCTGAAGAGCTGGCTCTGAATGGGCAACTAAAGCGGCATCGTCTGCAAAGAGTAGTTCACGCACAAGTTTCTCTTGTGTCTTGGTGTGAGCTTGCAGGCGCCTCAGATTGAAGAGACTGCCATCCGTGCGGTACCGGATGTAAACAGCGTCTTCATTGTTGGGGTCTTTCATGGCTTGGTTCAGCATCATGCTGAAGAAGATTGAAAAGAGGGTTGGTGCCTGAACACAGCCTTGCTTCACGCCATTGTTAATGGAGAAGGGTTCAGAGAGCTCATTGCTGTATCTGACCCGACCTTGTTGGTTTTCGTGCAGTTGGATAATCATGTTGAGGAACTTTGGGGGACATCCGATGCGCTCTAGTATTTGCCAAAGCCCTTTCCTGCTCACGGTGTCGAAGGCTTTGGTGAGGTCAACAAAGGTGATGTAGAGTCCTTTGTTTTGTTCTCTGCATTTTTCTTGGAGCTGTCTGAGGGCAAAGACCATGTCAGTAGTTCCTCTGTTTGCGCGAAAGCCGCACTGTGATTCTGGGAGAATATTCTCGGTGACACTAGGTATTATTCTATTTAGTAGAATCCTAGCGAAGATTTTGCCTGCAATGGAGAGCAACGTGATTCCCCTGTAGTTTGAGCAGTCTGATTTCTCGCCTTTGTTTTTGTACAGGGTGATGATGGTGGCATCACGAAGATCCTGAGGCAGTTTACCTTGGTCCCAACAAAGCTTGAAAAACTCATGCAGTTTGGCATGCAGAGTTTTGCCGCCAGCCTTCCAGACTTCTGGGGGGATTCCATCCATACCTGCTGCTTTGCCACTTTTCAGTTGTTCGATTGCCTTATATGTCTCATCCAGGGTGGGAACCTCATCCAGCTCTAGCCTTAGGGGCTGTTGAGGGAGCTGGAGCAGGGCAGAATCTTGGACTGAGCGGTTGGCACTGAAAAGAGATTGGAAGTGTTCTGACCATCGGTTGAGGATGGAGATCTTGTCGCTGAGGAGGACTTTGCCGTCTGAGCTGCGCAGCGGGCTTTGGGCTTGGGGTGAGGGGCCGTACACAGCCTTTAGAGCCTCATAGAAACCCCTGAAGTCGCCAATGTCCGCGCTGAGCTGGGTTCGTTTGGCGAGGCTAGTCCACCACTCATTTTGGATCTCCCGGAGTTTGCGCTGAAGATGGCTGCATGCGCGACGGAAGGCTTGTTTTTTCTCTGGACAGGACGGCTTTGTAAGGTGAGCCTGGTGGGCAGCTCGCTTCTTTGCCAGCAGCTCCTGGATTTCCTGGCTGTTTTCGTCAAACCAGTCCTTGTTTTTCCTGGAGGAGAAGCCCAGTACCTCTTCAGTGGATTGCAGTATGGTAGTCTTCAACTGATCCCAGAGGATATATATATATACCTACATACACACATACATATAGTTTGTGGTCATTTTTGTTCTCGATACATGTCTATCTCTGTCTGTTTTGTAGTTGTTCTGCAAATTTTCGTGCTTCCTCCGGATCTAAGAATAGTCTGTTTTGCTGCCCTGGAATAACTATTTTAAGTACCGCTGGGTACTTTAGCATAAATTTATATCCTTTTTTCCATAGGATCGTTTTTGCTGTATTAAACTCCTTCCTCTTCTTCAGGAGTTCAAAACTTATATCTGGATAGGAAAAATTTTTTTGACCTTTGTATTCCAGTGGTTTTTTGTCTTCTCATTTTCCTCATTGCTTTCTCCAATATATTTTCTCTTGTTGTATATCTTAGGAATTTTACTAGAATGGATCTTGGTTTTTGTTGTGGTTGTGGTTTAGGGGCTAATGTTCTGTGTGCCCTTTCTATTTCCATTTCTTCCTGTAATTCTGGTCTTCCTAGGACCCTGGGGATCCATTCTTTTATAAATTCTCTCATATTCTTGCCTTCTTCATCTTCCTTAAGGCCCACTATCTTTATATTGTTTCTTCTATTATAATTTTCCATTACATCTATCTTCTGAGCTAACAGCTCTTGTGTCTCTTTAACTTTTTTATCAGATTCTTCTAATTTCTTTTTTAAGTCATCTCCTTCCATTTCTATGGCTGTTTCTCGTTCTTCCACCTGTCCACTCTTTTTCCTATATCTGACATGATCATCTCTAATCTATTCATTTTTTCTTCTGTACTTTTTATTCTTCTTTTTATTTCACTGAATTCTTGTGTTTGCCATTCTTTTACTGATTCCATATATTCTTTAAAAAAAAATATCCATGTACTTGCCCTTCCCTTCATCTTCCATTTCTCTGTGTTCTTTCTCTTCTTCTTCTGAGTCCACTCCAGGATCTGTGTCCTTTACCTCTGTCTCTTCTGGTTTTCTTGTTGGTTTGTTTGTTTTATTTTGTTGGGTATTTTTGGTCTTCTTATTTTTACTAGAAGTGTCTTGATGCTGGTTTTCTTCCTCTGGGTTGGTCATCTGTTGTTTCTTTGATTTCTTTTTACTCTCTTCTTTCTTGTTTTTGTTATTTTCTATGTTTTCCTCTTGCTGCTTTGTTGTGGTTGTCAATTTCAGCTGTGGAGATCGACTCCTCAGCTGGCCCCCCCTCCCGTCAGTGTTATTTTTGTCTTGCGCGGTTGCGCACTTTTATTTGGCTCCGTGAGCCATTTTTGTAGTCCCGAGTTCGGGGCTTCGACTGACCTTAGGGAGCGGGCTTCTCTCTCCACGGCGGGTCTCCTCGTACAGGTAAGACCTTCACCTTCTTCCGACGTCTTTTCTTCTTCTCTTATTCCCGTTGCTTTTGGCTTTTCTTTCTTCGCTGCCATTTTCTCCACACCTTTACTTTCACTTTATTTTGGTTTTTGTGTTTGTGCCTTTGTTTTTTCACTGTCTTTTTTTTAAATTTTTCCGGAGAGGGCTGGAGTCACGTGACTCCTCCAAAATCTATATAACTTGATGAGGTGGAGGGACCTGCCCATCACTTTAATGGGAAAGGTCAACTGCATAAAGATGAAGGTGACACCAGGACTTCAATACCTCTTCCAATCCTTGCCAATTCCACTCCCACAATCCTTTTTTAAAACGCTGAATGGCAGCATAAGGAAATTTATTTGGAATGGGAAAGTACCTCTCATTGTTTCTGCTTCTTCTTTCCCTTTTTTTTCCTAACTTTCTTTCTTCCTGTCATTTCTACCTTTCCCTTTCAGTTGGAGGGGTGGGGTGGGGCATCATATATAAGTAAACTACTGGATGACATTGACATGATCTGTTACAATCAATGATGTGCTTTCCTGTTTAACAATGAAAAATCAAAATGAAATTTTTTTTTTAAAGTAGAAATCGAACCCACATCCACCACTTCCTTGTTCCCCACTCTCACCACCCTCTGAGCAAACAAGTTTCCCTCAAACATTTAACCTTTCATTTTTAACGTGTCCTTTAGTTGTTGTCTCACCCAACTTCAGTAGAAAAAGCATGCTTTGCAATTAATCTATTTCTACCCCTGGTAATTTCGGATACCTCCATCCAATCTCCATTCATTCTGGGAATGCAATTCTAAACTATTCAACCTTTCCCCATACCTCAGTTCTTCAAGTTCCAGCAACATCCTGGCAATTTTTTCACACTTTTAATTTTATTAATATCTTTCTTGTGGTAGGGCACCCAAATTGCACATATCGCTCCAAATTTGGCTTCACCAATATCTTGTACAACTTTACCATAACATCCCTCTTCTGTACTCAATAGATTTGATTAATGAAGGCCAGTATGCCAAAAGCTCTCTTTGTGATCCAATTTCAAGGATTATGTAACTATATTCCCAGATCCTCTATCGCACTCTACAGTTCCCCTACTGTTTATCGTGCAAATCCTCCCCTGTTTTTCCTTCCACGGTGCAACATCTCACAATTGCCCACATTAATTTCCATCTGCCATTTTGCAGCCCAATTTCTAGCTGGTCCACATACCACTGAAACCTCTCATAGCCCATCTCTGTTCATTGCTCCTCTGATCTTTGTGTCATCTGCAAATTTGCTGATCCAATTTACCACATTGTCATCCCTCCCACCCAACCTCACATCCAAAAAAAGAAGAGAAAAATTATACAAATTGAAAAATAAAAATATGTATAAAAAAGATAGAAAAAGTAACAAAGAATCTTGGATTGCAGAGAGAGATGTCATGCAGTGCAACTCTAACGTAAACATAGAGGAGGGTTCTGCAGGGCCAGAGGGGTAAAAAGGATATCACTACAAATTTAATCCCATTACCTGAGTATACAGGCGCCAAGTTTGTAAAAATATAGAATATTTGTTTCTTAGATTATAAGTAATTTTTTCCAAAGGGATACGACTTTGAATTTCAGCATGCCACCTTGGCAATGTTAAAGGTATATCCGATTTCTAAGTGATTGCAATACATTTTCTTGCAACTGCTAATACTAATTTAACAAATTTTAAATGATAATTTCAATTTAAGATTTGTTCCTTCAATATTTCCTAATAAAAACAGATCAGGATTTAACGAAAAAACAGCTCCTGTAACTTGTAAAAAATTACTTCTTGACACCCAAAAGGGTCTCTCATTTGGACACAACTATGTTGAATATATGATAGATCCTAGATCTGATCAATCTGATTTCAATCTATTCAACTTCATTGGTGTAAGATATAATTGGTAAAACATTGTACTGAACTAATCTGTACCTTACATTAATGCACTTATTTTTGAAATATCCTCTTTAGATTCAAGCACCTTAGGGGAAAAACTTTAAGAAATGATAAGTCAGGGATGAAAAAGTATTGATCCTGTGTTTAAGACAAGTTTTGGAAGATTGATTTTGATAATTTTTTTCTTCAATATTCCTAATCTTAAAGAAAAATAGCTGTTGACGGAAGGTGTTAATAAGGGTGATGATGAACAGAAGCTGGAAATATCTCTTGTGAAGAATGCAAGAGAAGTTCTGTTAGGTTTCTGAGAAGAGGTCAGGGACTGTTATCCTAAACGAGGGAGAGAATGGAAAGAAAGGGTATTAAAAGGAAAAAGTACAACACTCAAAGGTGCTAGAGATTGGTCCTACTTTGAACTCCTCCTGCCTTGATGAAGGTCTCAAGCTTTTTCCATGTTTATTTTGTTACGGAGTCCAGAGGACCCCAAAAACTAGCAGCAATAGATGTGCACCACAACACGGGGTTACTTAAACAAAAGTTGTTTTTAATTATATTTGAACAAGAAAACAGAATTAAACTTTAACTTATTACTTAACCTACCTCACTACTTAATTCCCCCCTTTAATACTAAGCACAGGTGTGTGTAATGTATATTTAAGATTAGAAAAGTTCTTTGGATCACAGTTCAATCTCACTGGTTGCAGGCAATTCTTGTACTGTGCACAGAAGTTAGCATTAACAAAGTTCACCAGTCTTTGGTGCTTAACAGACAAATGGTTACCACTCAGGAAGGTTCTTGCTGGTTTTCAGAGAGAGATTCCTTTTTCCAGGACATCCACAACTGATTCCTTCTCATTCAGTCTTGCTGATGAAACTTGCCCCCTTCAGGGTTCTCCAGATGATCCTCTTTCTTTCAGGTCACCTTTCACACCTCCAGTCTTCTCCTTTGACCAGGCAGCCTTCCAAATTTTGCCAGCTTGTCCCTCTGGAACTGATTTCTATGTCTCTCCTCTGTGTTTCACACCCTCCATCTCTTAGAGCAAAACTCTTCTCTGCTGCTCACAAAGATCACATGTTCTCCCAGGCAAGCTGCTGTTAATACTTTATTGCCTCCTGCAAAAGTCCTGCAAATATTCTGTGTTTTAAAATGTGTGTGTGCAAGCTGCTCTAACAATTCCCCCCAAACCACCTCTAAGTACTCGGTCACAACTTCCCTTTGCTTCCTGCAAGACGTTGAATTTCTACAGCACTTTTGTGCATTGCACTATAATCACAGCATCTGTAAACTTTCCAGTTGTATTAAAAGAAAGAACTTGTTCAAAGGTATGAAGTGGACAATACATGTTAAAGTGTATTTCACCTTGTGAAGAACTTGGCAATGTGATTGCTGTTTTATTTTTCATCTTGTCAAAATCCACTAACCAAGGGGAAAAATGGAGTTTGTTGATGAATTCACTTTGATCACATGGCAGCAAACATTCTCTTTCTTTTCATATTGTGACCTTGGTTTTTCATCTCCACTTTAAAGGGAAAACCAAGCATCATTCCAACATCTTCAAAGGCAATGCAGCACTCCCTCATTTCTGTAGCAACATGTTAGGCTAATCTTTATTCAAATTTCTGGAAGGGCTGAACTTCACAACTACATGATTTAGAAATCATTAGTTATTGTAAGAGTGAAGGTAGAAATTAAAAGCAGCATTGAAATCAAACTTTCTAGGTTTGAAAGGAATAAAACAAATTATCAACTACCAAAATTAATATTGACACAAAATCAACTAATCCCTTTCACAATAGATAACCTTTCCTTTAGAAAATGGGAGAGAAAAGGGATCAAAAAAACAGAAAATTGTTTTTTGGGAAATAAATTTTATCTTTTGAACAAATGAAGGACAAATATGGTATAACTCATGGTACAATGTTTGCATACCACCAACTGAAAACCTACTTGAAGGACAAATTGGGAAGCAGGCTGAGGTTATCAGAAGGAATATGTGATTACAGGCACAATGATAATTAAAAGATTTATAACAAACATGTACATCAAACTGAAAGAGAACGAGGAAACAAGCTGTAAACCCAAACAAAAATGAGATCAAGATCTAAACATAAAAGATAAAGAATGAAACATGGGAAAAGCTATGCTCTGGAACTATGAGAAAAACAATAAACACGAGGTTACACATGATACAATATAATTGGTTACACAGGCTATACACCACGCCCCAAAAGTTAAATAAATGGGACCCAACGGTATCAGACAGATGTTTTTGCTGTAAGAAGGAAACGGGAACAACAGTACATGCAATTTGAGCATGTGAGAAAGTGGAAAAATTTTGGGAAGATCTAAACCAGGTATTAAATAAAATCACAAAAAGCAACATACCAAAAAATCCAGAGATCTTTCTTCTAAGTAATATAAGAAGTAAAGAACTTGGGCTCGATTTGGTTGGAGCACAAAAAAGATTTATTATGATAGCCTTAGCTGTAGCAAAAAAATGTATTATGTCAACCTGGAAATTATAAGATAGCCTGAGAATACAGCAATGGTGCATAGAAATGAATAAATGTATTCCATTGGAAAAAATAACATATAATTTAAGAAATAACATCACAGTATTCGAACAAATTTGGGAACCGTATATGGAACACAACAGAGAAGTCCTACCGCAGACCTCCACCACCTAAAATGACAGAAGGAGAAGAAGACGAAATGAACTGACCCAGTATGTAAAAGTAGAAGACACAAATTTCTTGTTTATTTTCATTGTGTGATGACATTGTTTAATGGGTTTAATGTATCATATATGTTGAACGTTGAGTAGGTGGGGATGGGGGTGAAGGAGGGAGGGAATGGAGGGAAAAGGGGAGAAAATGACACTGTGTATATTCAAGAGGGAAATATTTGTGTGTATTTTGGTCAGTATGGTTCATAGTGTGAAAAATAAAAACTTTTTAGGTTTCAGAAAGAACCAAAGTATAATCACAAGATCACAAGAAAAAGGAACAGAAGCAGGCTATTTGGCCCATCGAGTCTGCTCCATGAAATCTCCCTGAGCTAAACTATTCTTGCATCTAGTTCCAAATTTCAGCCTTGTACCCATATTCCTTGATACCCTGACAAATTAGATGCCTATCAATTTCCTCTTTAAATTCTAAAGATCCTGCCTAAACAGCTGCATGAGGCAACGAATTCCATATATCCACTACCCTTTGGCTAAAGAAATTTCTCCTCACCTCTTTTGCAAATCAAAAGTAGAAACCTGAGTGAACCTTGTGTATTGCATTAAATTACAGAGAATATTGTACTGATTTATCTCCCATTTGTTTTATAATAGGATATCATTGATATCCATGTAACTCATTAGAAATTAAATATCTGAAGAGTGTTCATGTTTAAAAAAAAAAATTAATGTTTTTTTCACTTTCTATATACAAAAAGAATAGGTTGATGTGGCCATAACCATTTTTTTATACCCACTGTTTATGTTAGGGAAATACATCTTAAATTAGATTAAAGGAATTGGCTCTCCTGAGAAAATAATGCAAACTTTAGCTGAAATAGAAAGTTATTTTTTATTTTAATAAGAAAAATAGTGGTTATAACCTGATATCAGAATGCTTCAAACTTCTGAATTATTTACCACAGCTAGAAAAGTGAGAACATGACCAATGCCACAAAACAGAAGGAAGAGGTGCAAAGCAGTTGAGAGCTGGTTTTTCATAACTGATCGCATGCTTAGTTTGGCCATTCGAGTTCCAGATTATTGGGACATATTGAAAATGCAGTGATAGAGGTTATTTTGCATGTAGACTAGTCAACGTCACATACATAGTATAGGTAAGACACCATACGTACAAAATTGCAGTTAGAGAGCGAGATCAGGTGACATATTGTAACATAATTTTGCTAATTCAGGAGATTTATATAGGCAGAAAGAAACTGTCCTTGAATCTGGTGGTGTGTGATCTTCTTTCTGATGGATGAGGGTGAGGCAAGTGTGACTGGGATGGGATGAATCTTTTAATATGTTGGCTGTTTTTCCAAGACTCTAGGAGTTATAAATTGAGTCAGTGGAGGGGATGGGAGTGCACATGATGGATGGAGCCATGTTCACAGTCCTCTCCAGTTTCTTGAGATACTGGGAACAGTTCCTGTTCCACAAGGTGATGTACCCAGACAGGATGCTTTAAATGGTGCATCTGTTGAAGTTGTCAGGGGATGCCAAATTTTTATCATGTTTCTGAGGAAGTGGAGGCACTGGTGAGCTTTCTGGGTCATTGCATTAAAGCTGCTGCACCAGAACAAGTCACTGGAGATGTTTCCTCAGAGCAACTTAAAGGTATTTCCTATCTCCATCTCGGCACTGTTGATGTGGCCCATTTCAAATTTTGTAATTTCTAATGTGTGATTAACATGTTATTTTGGGGACACATGATAGAGTAGTGGCTGGTCAGGTAAAACCAGCCCTCCATAGAGAAAGTTTTTTTTAAAGTGACAGAAAAGCAAAACTTTGAAATAAAACATTAAAAAGTTGTTAAATAAACAGTACAAGGAAAGTCTGAGGCTAGCTCCAAAGGAAGAAAAGCCTACAACGACGAGTAAGGAAGAAACAAAGAAGAAGGACGTAACGGAGTCTGCGGGCCAGGAGCTCTCCTGAGAGGGCGGCCCGAGCTGTGAAACGGTAAGCAGGCAGCTCGGGGGCGATATCTCGCAAGGTGGGCTCGAGCGATGGCTAACGAAGCCAGAAAAAGAAATGTCAGCACAATTGCGTAACTCCTTGCTCATACGAGGTTCGCATTCTAAAAAAGACACCAAGGAGAGCAGACATTAGTAGCAGAGATTGCTGCTAATGCAATGGGAGAAACTATGGACGAGGCGATGATAGAAACGGCCTCATTATTGAGTGAAGAGAAGGAACAAGAAAGAGAAGCCCTAGAGGAAGCTAAAGAACTCCAGAAAAAAACTCAAGGTAAAAAACAAATCCAGATGGTGGATAAAGAATACTTTGATGAACAAATAAAAACTTTAATGAAAACAATAATCTCTGAGTTTAAAGCTATTAGAAAGACTATGCAAGAAACGATGCAAAAATCTGGAGATAGTAATGACAGGAATGAAAAAAGTGAAGTGGAAGACAGAGGGATAGATGTGGAAATGAAGGTGAATGAATTAAGAGAAAAACTGAAAGATAGGGACAAACAAATTAAGAAGTCGCATGACTTATTGGCTCAGAAAATTTACATTCTAGAGAATTTTAGTAGACATAATAATATTAAAAACAGTGGACCTGAAAGAAGGTGAAGAAGCCACAGAAATAAAAGGATTTTTGAAACGATGGATCCTGCAGATTTTGGGAGTAGAAGAACTCCAAGAGGTGATAGAAATTGAAAGAACCCATAGGGCATTGGCACCGAAACCGCAACCGCAGTAGAAACTGTGTTCCATACTGGTAAAACTACTGTGATACACAAGGGAGAAAATATTGGAGCTGGCTGTTAGAAGAGTAGAAGAAAACAAGAGACCATAGGAAGGGGATAATCAGATTTCATATAATCCACAGGAGATCAATGATAATTTTAAGAAATTTTATAAGCAACTATGTCAAACCGAAATCCGAGGGAAGAGCACCGAAATAGACAAATTCTTGTCTAATACTGAGTTATCTCAATTACAATTGGAAGAACAAGATAAATTACTAAAACCCCTTTCAACCACAGAAATATAGGATACACTAATGACATTACCAAATAATAAAGCACCAGGTGAAAATGGATTTCCCACAGAATTTTACAAGGTATTCAGTATTCTATTAATTCTGTCCCTCTTTGAGGTAATGAAACAAGTGGAAGAGACCCAGAATCTGCCTGATTCTTGCAAAATGGCAATAATCTTAGTAATTTCAAAAACAGGAAAGGACCTGCTGTCACCGGCTTCATTAAAGCCAATATCTTTACTAAATACAGACTACAAACTAATTGCAAAACTATTAGCGAATAGATTAATGGATTATATACCGAAATTGGTGGCGTTAGATCAGATGAGATTTGTTAAAAACAAAAAATTTATTAACCTGATTCATATGGCACAAGCAAGCAAAACACCAACAGTGGCAGTAGCTCTTCATGCAGAAAAAGCCATCAATAGAGTTGAATGGAGAGAGGAGTCACATGATGGAGTAGTGGCCGGTAGGAGAATACCAGCCCTCTCCAGAAAAGAAGGAAAAAAGTGAAGAAAAAGCAAAGCCCCAGACACACAAATCACAACAAATAAAAAACAAAGATGTGGAGAAAATGGCACCTAAGAAAGAAAAGCCAAAAACAATGGGAAGAAAAGAAGAAAGAAAGATGCCAGAAGAGAAAGGTGAAGGCCTTACTTGCAAGAAAAGGCAGGGACCCGCCGTGGAAAGAGGAGCCCACTCCCTGAGGTTAGTGGAGACCCCACAGGGTCGCAACCCACCCACCGTAGGACTGCAAAAATGGCCAAACAGGGGTCCGCAACTGCGCATGACAAGGAGAACACCGACGGGAGGGGGAAGCAGCTGTGGAGTTTCACTCCACAGCACAAACAGCTGAGAGAGGCCTGACAGCAGGGCTCCCAGCTGGAAGATAAAGAAAGCAACGGGAACGGGAAGGGTGAGAAAGAAAAAAGGAAACTAGAGACACAACAGATAACCAGCCCAGAAGAAGAGGACCAACATCAAGAAACCATGGGAAAAAAAATTCCCAACAAACTGAGACAAGTAGCTCAACAAGAAAGTCAGAAGAGACACAGATACAAGGAAGAGAAATAGAAGACACAAACCCAAGAGCAGACACAGAAGAAGAACACCAAGCTCTGCACAGAGGAATAGGAGGTAAAATGAATGGACAGTACATAGATTTAAAAATTTTTCAAGAACAAATGAAAGCATTAAAAGAATGGCTGACACTAAAATTTAGTGAAATGAGAAGAAAAATGAAAAGTACAGAAGAAAAAGTGAGTAGAATAGAGCTGGTTATAACAGAGGTAGGGAAAAGATTAGAAGATGTGGAAGAAGGAGTAATGGCGGTAGAAATGGAAGTGAACGACTTAAAAAGAAAATTTCAAAAAAGTTAAAGAAACTTAGGAGTTGTTAGCTCAGAAGATGGATATAATGGAAAACTATAGTAGGTGAAACAATATAAAGATAGTGGGCTTTAAGGAAGATGAAGAAGGCCAAGATATGAAAAAATTTATAAAAGAATGGATCCCAAAAGTCCTGGGGATGCCAGAAATGCAGGAAGGAATGGAAATAGAAAGGGCACACAGAGCATTAGCCCTGAAACCACAGTCACACCAAAAACCAAGATCCGTTTTAGTAAAATTCCTGAGATACACGACAAGAGAAAATATATTGGAGAAGGTAATGAATAAAATTAGAGAAGACAAAAAACCACTGGAATACAAAGGTCAAAAAAAATTTTTCTACCCAGACATAAGTTTGGAGCTCCTAAAGAAGAGGAAGGAGTTTAACGCAGCAAAATTGATCCTATGGAAGAAAGGCTATAAATTTATGTTAAGATATCCAGCGGTGCTTAAAATAGTTATCCCGGGGCAGCAAAACAGACTGTTCTCAGATCCTGAGAAAGCACAAGAATTTGCAGAACGTCTGCAAGACAGAGAGATGAAGAGATGTAACAAGAACAAAGAACGACGACAAACTACATATGAAGAAGTAAAAATAATGTATAAGTAAGAACTAAAGGAGGGAAGAAAAGGGAAGTAAGGGAGATGGGGGGAAAAAGAGGAGGGGTTAAAATAAATAAATAAGAAAAAGAAAAGAGGGGGAGCTTTGTTGTGAAGATAAAAGTTTTCTTGAGGGGGTTGGGTGGGAGAGAATAACAGTCACTGAAATCAGTTGACACTTGCGAACGGGTTCGCAGTCTGAATGGAGAGGGTAGTTGTGGTTGCCCGGTAAGGGACAAGGGCGACTCAGAGATGGGGGACACACACTTGGGGTCAAGGGAATTTTAGATGTGGGAATGGTTGAAATATTTAATGTTTTAGAAGTGTTGTCATACAGTGCGTTCAAAGAAAGAAAACTGAGAAATGGAAATGGGAAAAGGTGGTGGTGAGGAAGTGGAAATGAGATGTAAGCAAAGTATAAGATGGCCATGTTGAACTATATGACTATAAATATTAATGGAATACATAACTAAATCAAAAGGAAGAGGCTATTAAACTTACTGAAAAAAGAAAAAATAGATATAGCATTTGTGCAGGAAACGCATCTAATGCAAGTGGAACACAAGAAATTAAGGAGAGACTGGGTAGGACATCATATAACTCAAAAGCCAGAGGTGTAGGTATATTAATCAATAAAAATGTACCAATCAAAATAGAGGAGGAAATAATAGATCCAGCAGGGAGATACGTAATGTTAAAATGTCAGATTTATTCAGAACTCTGGAATTTGGTCAAAATTTATGCACCTAATGTAGAGGATCAAAAGTTTATGCAAGATATTTTTTTGAAGTTTGTAGATACGCAGGGGAATATATTGATAGGAGGGGTCTTTAACCTTAATTTGGATTCAAAGATGGATAAAACTGGACAAAAGACTAGCAGAAAGAACAAAGAAGCCAAATTTATGGTTAAATCAATGCAAGAAATGCCACTTTTGGATATATGGAGGAGACAACACCCAAAGGAGGAATACTCATATTATTCGAGTAGACATAAAACATTCCTGTTGTCAGCCCATATTCAAGGGAGAGTTAGGAAAACGGAATAGGATTGAATGAAGTTATCTTTTTAAAGCACTATAGAAATTTAAATTACCGGAAAAATTCATTAATTGGATCAAGGCACTATATAATGGTCCAATAGCAAAAATGGTAACAAATGGATATGTTTCAGATTCAGATTACTTTAAATTGAGTAGATCAACAAGACAGCTTCCCTGTTTGCTTTAGCTATAGAACCATTGGCAGAATTGATGACTCCATGATAAAGGGAATAAAAATAAGAGAGGAAGAATTTAAAATTAGTTTATTTTTGGATACTTAACATGCCCAGATAAATTAATAAAAAGGTTATACACAAATTTGAAAGAATACAGGGCGATATTAGGACACAAGGTTAATATTGATAAAAGTGAAGTGATGCCAATGAATAAAGTTGACTATACAGAATATAAAAAGGAATCTCCTTTTAAATGACAATCACAGGCCATACGATACTTAGGTATCAGAATAGATAATTTAAATAATTTGTATAAATTAAATTATCAACCATAATGAGAAAAATATAAGAATATTTAGAGAAATGGAAAGAACGACCACTATATTAGGGAGAGTAAACTGCATCAAAATGAATGTATTCCCACGACTACAGTACTTATTCCAAACATTACCAATTCCCTTGACAGGGGAAATCTTTTAAAAATTGAATAAATTAATAAGAAAGTTCCTATGGAAAGGCAAAAAAATCAAGAGTAGCTTTGGATAAACTAACAAGGACATATAAACAAGGGGGATTGCAGTTACTAAATTTCAAAAACTATTGCAGGGCAGCCCAATTAAGATTTTTGTCAAACTTCTACCAGGCAGGAGAAAACTCAGCATCTTTTAAGATAGACATATAAATAAGAGGAAAATGTTCCAGATGAGATTTGTTAAAAACAAAAACTTTATTAACCTGATTCATATGGCACAAGCAAGCAAAACACCAACAGTGGCAGTCGCTCTTCATACAGAAAAAGCCTTCAATAGGGTTGAATGGAGTTATCTTTTGGAATGAGAAACTGGTGCAACAACAACCAACGAATACTACATCATATATTAAAAATAAGGAGGAGAATACATCTAGAAGGAAAGATGATAAATTATCAAATACCAAAAATGTTGATAATGCAAAGCTCATTAATTCCTTTTACAATAGATAATTTATTCTTCAAGGAATGGGCAAGAAAAGGAATTAAAAGAATAAAAGATTGCTTTTTGGGAAATAACTTATTGACATTCAAACAGTTAAAAGATAAATATGGGATATCATATGGTACAATGTTTTTGTATTATCAATTGAAAACATTTAATAGAGAAGCTGGGAGCTAGTTTGGGCTTAGTTGAGAGTAGTTGCTTTGAATATGTAATCACAGACACTGTAACAGTTAAAAGAATTATCACAAACATGTATAGTAAATTACAAAACAAGGAAAATGATGAAGTAATATACAAACCCAAGCAATGTTGGGAAAAAGATTTAATATATGGATAAAAAAATGAAACATGGATGGAACTATGTGCAGGTACCATGGCTAAAACAATTAACATTCAATATCGTATTTACAATACAATTGACTCCATAGATTATATACAACACCACAAAAATTAAAAGAATGGAATCCAATACTATTGGACAAATGCTTCTGTTGTAAACAAGAAATTGGTACAATAGTACATGCAATCTGGACATGTACAAAAGTGAAAACCTTTTGGGAGGATTTAAACAATATTAAATAGAATTACAAAAAATAAGATACCAAAAGACCTAAAAATCTTCCTGTTAAACAACATAAAAGATAAAGAACTAGGTTAAAATTAGACAAGAGTTCAAACACTATTCATTATGATCGCACTAGTGGCAGCAAAAAATGCATAATGATAACCTGGAAAATGGAAACCCCTTTAAAAATACAACAATGTTCATAGAAATGAACATTAGAAAAAAATTACCGAGGAGTCACGTGATGGAGTAGTGGCCGGACGGTGAACTCCAGCCCTCTCCAGAAAAGTCGGGAAAAACAAAGGAAAACACAAAGGCACAGAAATAAAAGTTACAGAAAAGTGAGTATAAAGGTGGAAAGAAGATGGCAACAAAAAAAGAAAAATCGAAAGCAACGGTAAGAAGAGAGGAAGAGAAGACAAAGGAGGAAAAAGGTGAAGGCCTTACCTGTCCGAAGAGGCCCGCTGCGGAGAGAGAAACCCACTCCCTCAGGTCGGTAAATAATGGACTACAAAAATGGCTCGCTGAGCCGAGTAAAAGTGCGCAACTGCGCATGCGCGAGGAATCGCGCATGCGCGATGCGAATGAAAAAAAACACACCGACGGGAGGGGGGACCAGCTGGGGAGTCGATCTCCACAGCCGGCAACGACAGCTGCAGAACACCTGCAGCAAGAAGAGACCACAGAAGACAATAGAAACAAGAAAGAAGAGAAGGAAAGGGCACCAAAGAAACAACAGATGGCCAACCCAGAGGAAGAAGAAGAGGAAGAGTATGGTGAAATAGAAGAAGAAAAGAAAGGCAAGATAAAGGAAATACTTTCTCTTATTAAAGGATACATGGAGTCATTTAAAGAATGGCAAACACAGGAATTTAAGGATTTAAGAAAAAGAATAAACAACACAGAAGAGAAAATGAATAAAATAGAGATGACCTTAACAGAAATGGGAAAGAAAATGGACAAGATGGAAGAGCGGGCAGTAGCAGCAGAAATGGAGGTAGAAGACTTAAAAAAGAAATTGGAGGAATCTAATAAAAAAACTAAAGAGACTCAAGAACTACAAGCTCAAAAAATAGTTACAATGGAAAATTATAACAGAAGAAATAACATAAAGATAGTGGGCCTTAAGGAAGATGAAGAAGGCAAGAATATGAGGGAGTTTATAAAAGAGTGGATCCCTAAGACCCTAGGATGTCCAGAACTACAGCAAGAAATGGAAATAGAAAGGGCACATAGAGTATTGGCCTCTAAACCACAACCACAACAAAAACCAAGATCTATTGTAGTAAAATTCTTAAGATATACTACAAGAGAAAAGGTACTGGAGAAGACAATGGAAAAAGTAAGAGAGGGCAACAAACCACTGGAGTATAAAGGGCAAAAAATCTTCATTTATCCAGATATAAGTTTTGAACTCCTAAAGAAAAGAGTTCAATACAGCAAAGGCGATTTTATGGAAGAAAGGGTATAAATTTATGCTAAAGCATCCAGCGGTATTGAAAATATTTATTCCAGGACAACAAAACAGACTATTCTCGGATCCAGAAGAAGCACGAAAATTTGCAGAACAATTACAAAAATAGACTGAGGGAGGAAGACGGGTAATGAGAGTTAAAATGATCACGATTGATATGTATGTGGGTAAAGACAAAAAATAGACTGAGGGATGAAGACGGGTAATGAGAGTAAAAATGATGACGATTGATATGTATGCGGGTAAAGAGGTATAAGAGTGAATAGAGACAATGTGCATACGTGAATGTATCTGTACTTAGAGGAAAATATAGATAGTATAGACAAGAATTAATAAGGGAAGGTAATGGAATAGAGAGAATAAGGAGGGAACTAAAAGAGTGACCTTTGTGACATATGAAAAGTGAAATCTTTTCTGGGGGGGGCGGGGTGAGGGGAAATAGCGGTCACTGCAAAATCAGTTGACGCTTGCGAGTGGATTCGCAAATCCAAATGGAGAGGGGAGATGTGGTTGTCCGACAAGGGATAAAGGACAACTCAGGAAGTGAAGGGGAGATTGGGGATAAATAAGATACAAATAGGAGAATAAGGAAAATGTTGGATGTTGTAGGAATGTTGTCTTATAAAGAGTTGAAAATAAGAAAACAGAAATGGAAAAGGAGGAAAGGTAATGATGGAAAAACAGAAAGAGAAGATAAACAAAATATAAAAGGGCTACGCTGAACTATATGACTTTAAATATTAATGGAATACATAACCAAATTAAAAGGAAGAAACTACTAAATTTAAATGAATAAATGTATTCCATTAGAAAAAATAACATATAGGTTAAGAAATAATATTGAAATATTCGCACCAACCCTCTTTTCAATCTTCTTCAGCATGATGCTGAACCAAGCCATGAAAGACCCCAACAATGAAGACGCTGTTTACATCCGGTACCGCACGGATGGCAGTCTCTTCAATCTGAGGCGCCTGCAAGCTCACACCAAGACACAAGAGAAACTTGTCCGTGAACTACTCTTTGCAGATGATGCCGCTTTAGTTGCCCATTCAGAGCCAGCTCTTCAGCGCTTGACGTCCTGCTTTGCGGAAACTGCCAAAATGTTTGGCCTGGAAGTCAGCCTGAAGAAAACTGAGGTCCTCCATCAGCCAGCTCCCCACCATGACTACCAGCCCCCCCACATCTCCATCGGGCACACAAAACTCAAAACGGTCAACCAGTTTACCTATCTCGGCTGCACCATTTCATCAGATGCAAGGATCGACAATGAGATAGACAACAGACTCGCCAAGGCAAATAGCGCCTTTGGAAGACTACACAAAAGAGTCTGGAAAAACAACCAACTGAAAAACCTCACAAAGATAAGCGTATACAGAGCCGTTGTCATACCCACACTCCTGTTCGGCTCCGAATCATGGGTCCTCTACCGGCACCACCTACGGCTCCTAGAACGCTTCCACCAGCGTTGTCTCCGCTCCATCCTCAACATCCATTGGAGCGCTCACACCCCTAACATCGAGGTACTCGAGATGGCAGAGGTCGACAGCATCGAGTCCACGCTGCTGAAGATCCAGCTGCGCTGGATGGGTCACGTCTCCAGAATGGAGGACCATCGCCTTCCCAAGATCGTATTATATGGCGAGCTCTCCACTGGCCACCAGACCATCGCCTTCCCAAGATCGTATTATATGGCGAGCTCTCCACTGGCCACCGTGACAGAGGTGCACCAAAAAAAAGGTACAAGGACTGCCTAAAGAAATCTCTTGGTGCCTGCCACATTGACCACCGCCAGTGGGCTGATAACGCCTCAAACCGTGCATCTTGGCGCCTCACAGTTTGGCGGGCAGCAGCCTCCTTTGAAGAAGACCGCAGAGCCCACCTCACTGACAAAAGGCAAAGGAGGAAAAACCCAACACCCAACCCCAACCAACCAATTTTCCCTTGCAACCGCTGCAATCGTGTCTGCCTGTCCCGCATCGGACTGGTCAGCCACAAACGAGCCTGCAGCTGACGTGGACTTTTTACCCCCTCCATAAATCTTCGTCCGCGAAGCCAAGCCAAAGAAGAATAGGAGCCTTACATTAAATACAATAGCGAAAACCTACCGGGGACAAACATTACCTAAGTTGATGGAAGGAGAAGGAAAGAAAAGAATGGACTCAGTAGAATTTCTGGTGTATTTTTGTTGAATGACAACATTGTCTGACTGGCTTAATGCAACCTAGATTGTATACCTAAAATGGATGAGAGGGGGGGGTGGGGGGGTGGCTTGGGAGGAGTGGGGGGGGGAGAAAAAGTCACTGTATATGTGTGAAAAAGAAATAGTGTATATCATGGCTAATGTGATTTATGGTGTGAAAAATAAAAAATTTTTAAAAAAAAGAAAAAAATTACCTACAACCTTTATTTGAACAAATTTAGGAACCTTACATAAAGTTTATTAGGAACCAACAATTTCACACCTCCATCTCTTGATGTGACAAGTTACAATAAAGTAAATAGTATGATTGGACGACACTATCTCTCTTTTCTCTTTCTTCTGTTCCATTTGGTTTTTTTTTTCTTGCTTTAAGTTATGGGGAGTGGGGAGGGAAAAAATGAAAATGTCACTGTGTACATATTAATACTGAATATGTGTATATATTGTTACTGGTGTGGTTCACGGTGAAGTGTTAAATAAAAAAATAATAAAAAAAAACTTTGTATTTTAACACTATATCAGTGATCTTTCTGCAGGTTCTGTTCATTTTTGTTTCCCTATTACACATTTCTCTTCACACAATATATCTCTGGCACAAATTCAAAAATAACAGCTTCCATGGTCTTTTAAGGATTCATCACAAGATAAAGGAGCGGAAATAGACCCATTGGCTCATCGAGCCTGCTCATCTTTCTTTTTCCCCTTTTATCATTTTCAGGTTACCTTAGTATGGAAATTCATAGTTTTCCTTAAAGGGTTATAATTGTGGACTTCTCTTGTCTCTTTAGTTTTGTGAGGAGTTGGGTTGCTTTATAATGTTTGCATTGGCATGCCTTATCTTTATTTTTCTTTTGCCGTTCTTGTTGCAAAATTGAAAGGTGTAACAACATACCTATCTTAATTATTCTAGCCGCAGTTTTTGAAATGTTCTTAACTTCAAACAGTCCAACTATGCATCATATAGAGTATATGGGAGCCAAAGGAATAAAATCCCTTAATTTATTTTTTTAAATTTGGAGTTGGTTAAAGTGAGATTTGGTGATAAGGAATGGAAGATACCAGATGAACACCAGTTCTGAGGGACATGGAATGAAGGCCTTTTGAGAGTGCAAGGGTTCTTCATTTAAGAGAGATAGCTGGAGGCAGCAAATGGACTGCAATAAGTTTCACGCAGAAGAGGGAATGATACAATTTTGAAGGAGAATGAAAAGTGCTTAAAAGGGAAAATAACAATGTTTTCAGATAAAGATTGTATTGAATACAGTGAACATAACTTTAGAAATATATATTGCAATATTTATATTTCCAGTACATTTCATTTTTCAGAAATTAAGTTTTGACAGCAGTTTGATGTAAGTACACAATTGTCCCTCAGTTCATTATATTAAAATTCACTCTGAATTTGCAGATTTATATTTTTTTTTCTTTGGCTTGGCTTCGCGGACGAAGATTTATGGAGGGGGTAAAAAGTCCACGTCAGCTGCAGGCTCGTTTGTGGCTGACCAGTCCGATGCGGGACAGGCAGACACGATTGCAGCGGTTGCAAGGGAAAATTGGTTGGTTGGGGTTGGGTGTTGGGTTTTTCCTCCTTTGCCTTTTGTCAGTGAGGTGGGCTCTGCGGTCTTCTTCAAAGGAGGCTGCTGCCCGCCAAACTGTGAGGCACCAAGATGCACGGTTTGAGGCGTTATCAGCCCACTGGCGGTGGTCAATGTGGCAGGCACCAAGAGATTTCTTTAGGCAGTCCTTGTACCTTTTCTTTGGTGCACCTCTGTCACGGTGGCCAGTGGAGAGCTCGCCATATAATACGATCTTGGGAAGGCGATGGTCCTCCATTCTGGAGACGTGACCCATCCAGCGCAGCTGGATCTTCAGCAGCGTGGACTCGATGCTGTCGACCTCTGCCATCTCGAGTACCTCGACGTTAGGGGTGTGAGCGCTCCAATGGATGTTGAGGATGGAGCGGAGACAACGCTGGTGGAAGCGTTCTAGGAGCCGTAGGTGGTGCCGGTAGAGGACCCATGATTCGGAGCCGAACAGGAGTGTGGGTATGACAACGGCTCTGTATACGCTTATCTTTGTGAGGTTTTTCAGTTGGTTGTTTTTCCAGACTCTTTTGTGTAGTCTTCCAAAGGCGCTATTTGCCTTGGCGAGTCTGTTGTCTATCTCATTGTCGATCCTTGCATCTGATGAAATGGTGCAGCCGAGATAGGTAAACTGGTTGACCGTTTTGAGTTTTGTGTGCCCGATGGAGATGTGGGGGGGCTGGTAGTCATGGTGGGGAGCTGGCTGATGGAGGACCTCAGTTTTCTTCAGGCTGACTTCCAGGCCAAACATTTTGGCAGTTTCCGCAAAGCAGGACGTCAAGCGCTGAAGAGCTGGCTCTGAATGGGCAACTAAAGCGGCATCATCTGCAAAGAGTAGTTCACGGACAAGTTTCTCTTGTGTCTTGGTGTGAGCTTGCAGGCGCCTCAGATTGAAGAGACTGCCATCCGTGCGGTACCGGATGTAAACAGCGTCTTCATTGTTGGGGTCTTTCATGGCTTGGTTCAGCATCATGCTGAAGAAGATTGAAAAGAGGGTTGGTGCGAGAACACAGCCTTGCTTCACGCCATTGTTAATGGAGAAGGGTTCAGAGAGCTCATTGCTGTATCTGACCCGACCTTGTTGGTTTTCGTGCAGTTGGATAATCATGTTGAGGAACTTTGGGGGACATCCGATGCGCTCTAGTATTTGCCAAAGCCCTTTCCTGCTCACGGTGTCGAAGGCTTTGGTGAGGTCAACAAAGGTGATGTAGAGTCCTTTGTTTTGTTCTCTGCACTTTTCTTGGAGCTGTCTGAGGGCAAAGACCATGTCAGTGGTTCCTCTGTTTGCGCGAAAGCCGCACTGTGATTCTGGGAGAATATTCTCAGCGACACTAGGTATTATTCTATTTAGTAGAATCCTAGCGAAGATTTTGCCTGCAATGGAGAGCAACGTGATTCCTCTGTAGTTTGAGCAGTCTGATTTCTCGCCTTTGTTTTTGTACAGGGTGATGATGGTGGCATCACGAAGATCCTGAGGCAGTTTACCTTGGTCCCAACAAAGCTTGAAAAACTCATGCAGTTTGGCATGCAGAGTTTTGCCGCCAGCCTTCCAGACTTCTGGGGGGATTCCATCCATACCTGCTGCTTTGCCACTTTTCAGTTGTTCGATTGCCTTATATGTCTCATCCAGGGTACACCGACCTGCGCAACCTCATCCAACGTACCCCTACAGCCGACAAGGTTGTCATCCTGGGCGACTTCAACGCTCGTGTCGGCAAAGACTCAGAAACCTGGCCAGGAATCCTGGGCAAGCATGGCGTCGGCAAGTGCAACGACAATGGGCGCCTCCTGTTGGAGCTCTGCGCAGAACAGCGGCTTGTCATTACAAACACCCTTTTTCAGCAGAGGGACAGCCTTAAGACCACCTGGATGCATCCCCGATCCAAACACTGGCACCTCCTGGACTACATCCTGGTGCGAGAAAGTGACAAACAAGATGTGCTCCACACCAGGGTCATGCCTAGCGCGGAATGCCACACTGACCACCGGCTGGTTCGCTGCAAGCTCAACCTTCACTTCAAGCCAAAGCCCAGGAACAATAAAGCCCCCAGAAAGAGGTTCAATGTTGGAAAACTGCAGTCAGACGAAGCGAGAGGAAACTTCCAGGCAAACCTCAAAGCAAAGCTTGACGTTGCAACCCGCCTCACGGACCCGTCCCCTGAAACCCTCTGGGATCAGTTGAAGACTACCATACTGCAATCCACTGAAGAGGTACTGGGCTTCTCCTCCAGGAAAAACAAGGACTGGTTTGACGAAAACAGCCAGGAAATCCAGGAGCTGCTGGCAAAGAAGCGAGCTGCCCACCAGGCTCACCTTACAAAGCCGTCCTGTCCAGAGAAAAAACAAGCCTTCCGTCGCGCATGCAGCCATCTTCAGCGCAAACTCCGGGAGATCCAAAATGAGTGGTGGACTAGCCTCGCCAAACGAACACAGCTCAGCGCGGACATTGGCGACTTCAGGGGTTTCTACGAGGCTCTAAAGGCTGTGTACGGCCCCTCACCCCAAGTCCAAAGCCCGCTGCGCAGCTCAGACGGCAAAGTCCTCCTCAGCGACAAGATCTCCATCCTCAACCGATGGTCAGAACACTTCCAATCTCTTTTCAGTACCAACCGCTCAGTCCAAGATTCCGCCCTGCTCCAGCTCCCTCAACAGCCCCTAAGGCTAGAGCTGGATGAGGTTCCCACCCTGGATGAGACATATAAGGCAATCGAACAACTGCAGATTTATATTGATGTTTAACCAAATGCTGTTTTATGCTTTTAATTATTCATCTTCACTTTGAATTTAGAATTTTATTCTATAAATTGTGCAGTAGATTGTTATGTTTTATGAACTTACTTCCTCCGAGAGGTTTAAGAGCAGAGTCTTGAATACATTTTAAGTTGGAAGTTGATAACTAAAAGATTGACATGTTGCCAGAGTAGGCTGGAATGAAGAGGTGAAATTACAATCAGATCAGCCACATTCTTATGAATGGAAAAGCAGGCGTGAGGGGCTAAATTGTTTACTTCTAATTCAAATGTTCAGCTTTACTTCAAATCCTAAATTTACGTGAGGAATAATACAAAATGTTCAAAGTCTTTTTCTCTTCTGCTATAGATCTGAAGCCGGAGCTCACTTCTTTGATTCAGTCATCTGGTTACTTTGGTAATCCTGCTGAGAGTACACCGAACAAATTGGTGTATCCTGGGATCTGTATGCTCGAGCTCACCCTGCTGAGTGTCGGCAATCCCAGCCTTGATGTCCTCACCCATGTCTTCAGGAACCTGCTGGAGATTGTTCAACAAAATGAAGAAAATGCTGTCTCTATTTACCAGCAGGTAAAATTGAATAAGAGAGTAAAAGAAATTTAAGTATTTGCAAATCTTGCTGAAGTAAAATCACTTTTTGTGCTAAGTATTCAAATGATACAGTATTTTAATTGATCAACTTCACTAAATCGGAGCCAATGTTCACTATTCCATAATTCAAATAATTGTATTGTATTTACTATTCTAATTTTATGAGCTGGTATAATGTATTCTACTTCAGTGGACAGTAGTTAAGAAAACATGTTTTGTATGTGTTTCTAGCACAGAAACTGGCACTCGTTTTTATCTGGGCCTGTACTGGTGTTTGTGGCCTGCACTAAATTTTAATATTTAAAAAAATTAGACATATGGCAACAGTAACAGGCCATTTCGGCCCACCAGTCTGTGCCGCCCAATTACACCCAATTAACCTAAACTCCCAGTACGTTCCAAACAGTGGGAGGAAACTGGAGTCGCCAGGGAAAACCCACTCAGACACAAGGAGAACGTACAAACTCCTGACATAAAACATGGGATTCAAACCCCGATCCCGATTACTGGTGCTGTAAAGGCGTTGCACCAACCATGCGGCCCTATACTACTCATTTGTCCCCTTCCTTTAATTGTCTCTATCAGCATTCTCTTCTATTTATCTTTAGGGGAAAAAAAAGCTTGTGAAAAATGGAGTGTTCAACCTGGGAACATTTTATTCTTAAAGTATCTATCCTGGGAAGATTTAAAATGTTTTCCTGTCTGAGAGAAAAAGTTGAAGGCAGGCAGCTTGACCTGGCAGGCTGTCCCTGCTATCTGTGAAGGAACACAATTGGATTATAAATGCAAGGCCTTCAGCTTGCTTAGTCTCTTTTACATCTCAACTATGATCGCTAATCTAATCAAAATACTATGTTGGAAATGGCTCAAATTGTCCAGGTTCCAAGAAAATAATCAAGAGCTTTTTTTTCATGATGAACTGTACATCTGCATCTTGGGTGCTTTTTATTTCATGTCTTGACTATTTCAGGGAGCAGTATCAACTATTCTAAGTGGTTTTCAGAATATTTTGAGCCAATCTGGGATGCATTTGGAGGGTACGTATAAATTTTCTTTTTTTGAGCACCTAATGATATTCTTAAAGTGAATCACCAATGTGCAATAATCAGTGTACAGTTATTCTGTTCTCTATTTAAATATGATAACCATTTGCAGTGAGTGGTCAATTCCAAGATGCAGAAATAATATTCCCTTGTCCATACAGAGTGCCAGGCAGTACTTGTGGAATTATTGGTGACTTTAACCAGGTCCAGATTGTCAGCAGAGGAACTTTCCTTATTTCTGAAATTGTTTTTGGAAAAGATGCCTCCAACTGTGAGTACTAATTGTTTCATTGAAAATACTTTTCAAAGCTGAATGTAGCAATCAGATTAAGATGGTAAAACTGTCAACAGCTAGTCAAAAAACACTGGACCACAAATATTTTCAAAAGGTTTGCTTCCTGAGGGAAAAAATGGGAATTATGATGGATAACTATCATACTGAACACAAATATAATTCAGATTTGTATCTTGTAAGAAGTTGGAGAAATATCAAATGAACTTTTGTTGAATTTAGCATGCTTAATTGTATAATGATACTGACACATTGCAATAGTTCAACTGACCTAAAAATGCTTTGCCGCTAATTGTACTCAGCATCCGATGCCTCTTGTGTCAGGGTCCAACAATAGTCGGCCAGCACCGATTAATCCCAGTTGCCTGTGGTCGCAATGTCCTGGTGAAATATTTCAACTGTTCATCATTGATTGCACCAGGATCAGCAGGGAAGAAGTCCAAGTGCGAATAGAATTAATATATGACAGGAAATCACCAAATTATCTAGTTATAATCTCAAGAATGGTACGTGGTCGGAAAATTTTAAGGTGATTTTCATCAGCCCAAAATTCATAAAATAACCCAAAAGTGTTCAGGAAGCAAATTCTTCGTTGTCCAATGTAACTTGTGAACAACGCCCAGAAGAAGACAAGGAGAAACGTGCTAAAAAATGCTATTCTGAATGACACAGTGCTGGAATACACAAAGAGCTCCAAACTTCCAAAAAGAAAACATGCTAGTGGTCACAGTTTTATGGGAAAAATTGTGGGAAAGCTCACATCATGTTTCTGAAATTTGAATTGATCTTGTCTTGCACTTTCAAATTAATCCTACCTCTTCATTTTTTTTGCTATATGATTCATTGTACCGTTATGAGAGGCATAGATAGGCTAGACAGCCAGCACATGTTTCACGGGACAGCAATAGCAAACACCAGAGAACATATGTACAAAGTGAAAGGAGGAAACTTTAGGGGAGACTTCAGGGGTAAATCTTCTTATGCAGAGAGCTGGGGGTGCCTAGAATGACTTGCCAAGAATGGTGATGGAGGCTGAAACTTTAGAGGCATTTAAGAGACTCTGAGACAGGCACATGAATGGAAGAAAAATAGAGGATTACAGAGGGTTTTAAAAGGAATATATGGGTCAGCACAATGTCAAGGGCCCGTACTGTGTTGTAGTGCTCTATTAATTGCAGTTTGTTACATTTAGTGTTCAGCGTAATATACCGATTGTGGCTAATAGTTCTGAAGGTTACGGCTGGCATTCAGTTGCTCCAAGGTTTGGAAACCTGGATTAATTATGGGAGAATATATGAAGTAAGACCTTGAGCCCTCTATGCCATCCAACAAGATTGTGGATGATCAATACATCAACCTCTCTGAATTCATAGTTCTACACTATATTCCTCTAAGATGAAGAAATCCATGAATTTCAGTTTTGAATGCAATGACTGAGTCTCCCGCATTCTGAACTTGTGAATTCCATTGATTGAACTATTGAGTGAAGAAATCTCATCATTTGAGTAGGTCTGCCCTTTATTTTGGATTTGTGGCTCATCATAGGGATTGTGATTACCAGCTCATTTTGACCCATTGATGGAAGAGCTCATTGTCCAATGTAATTTGTGAACAGTGCCCAGAAGAAGATGAGGAGAAATGTAAAAATATAAAAATCTTCCTATCATCCTCATCTGGGAGCAGTCATGATGTGTTTTGACCAATGAGGAAGAATTGATTTTTGCTTTTGTATTTCAGAAAATACTACTTGGAGGAATTCTGAGCATTGTGGAAGCAAATATAAATATGGTCCCGATGCACTACCTTACCTTCCCAATAGTATTCAGAGGCATTTCATGCGTGCAGGATGCCAGTTCTACTACCAGCAACAAGAGCATCAACGTTCCAAAGTATGTTAATTTCTCTAAGAACAGAAGAGAGACAGAAAACGTCCACCAATTATCATCACCTTGGCATGTGGCTCCAGTCCATTTGCCACTTGTTGGTCAAAGCTGTTGGCCACATATGTCGGATGGCATTAGTGTCTCTCTGTGGTTTAAAGTGGAATTATCGGAAGGAACAGATGGATTAATTAAAGTGAAGAAGCAAAGGCGAGATTGGCTGGTGACTTCTAGAGAGAATAGTATTGATGGAACTGGTAAGAATAAAACTGACATTTCTATTTTATTATGATTGAATACATCAAGTAATAAGATAATGTTTCAAAGGAAGTTCCTATAAATAGACTTGGTAGTATTAGATGGTTTGCCACTTGTAGAAATTTGTCTGTAATTTAGAATCAGAATTTATTGTCATGACCACATCAAGAAATTCATTGCTTTGCGGCATCACATTGCAAACATTTCTATATACCACATTTCAAAATAGTGCTTGGAAAAAAACCAGAGTCTGTGATTCATTGATCATTCAGAAATCTGATGGAAGAGGGGAAAAACCAGTACTTGTGCCACTGAGTGCTCATCTTCAGGCTCCTGTACCTTTTTCCCGAAGATAGTTAGAGCAAAGAGGGCAATGGCCTGAGTGGTGGGGGTCCTTGAGGACAGAGGCTGCTTCCTGTCCTGAATATTAGCACCTCCACATCAGACAGTGATATAACCAACCAGAATGCTCTCCACAGTACACCTTTAGAAGTTTTTGAGAGTCTTTGGTAACATACTGAATCTCATCAAACTCCTTACAAAGTATAGCCGCTGGCCAGCCTCCTTCGTGATTGCATCGACATGGAGGCTTCAGGAGAGATGTTGGCACCAGGAATTTGAAGTTCTTGACCTTCTCCTCGATGACGACTGGTTCATGTTCTCCTGATTTCCACAATCATCTCCTTGGTTTTGCTAACGTTGAGTGGAAGGTTTTTGATGTGACACCACTCAACAAGCTGATCTATCTCCTTCCTGTACATTTCCTCATTGCTGTCTGTGATTCTGCTGACAATCATAGTCTCATCGGCTACTTTGCAAATAGTATTTGAATTGTGCCTAGCCACACAATCGTGGGTAGAGCAGTAGGTCAGCTCACATCCTTGAGGTGCGCCTGTGTTGATTGTCAGTGAGAAATTGTTTCCCATTCATACTGACTGTGATCTTCTGATGAAAAAGTCAAAGATCCAGTTGCAGAAGCCCAGGTTTTGGAGCTTGTTGACCAGCACTAAGGGAATAATGGTGTTGAAGGGTGAACTGTAGTCAATGAGAGTAGCCTGATGTATAAGTTGCTGTTGTCTAGGTGATCCAGCGATGAGTGGAGAGCCAGTGATATTACACCTTGTGTGGAGCAATTGTGATAGTAGGCAAATTGCAGTGGGTCCAGACCTTTCCTTAGATATGTGCTTATTCTGGCCATGACCAATCTCTCAGAGCATCTCATCACAATAGATGTTAGTGCTACTGGGCAGTAGTCGTTGAGGCAGCTCACTCTGTTCTTCTTGGGCAACAGGATGATTGATGCCCTTTTGAAGCAGGTGAAAACTTCCAACTCCAGCAGTGAGAGATTGAAAATGTCCATGAACACTCTGGAAAGTTGGTTGGCCATCAGGACCTGACGCCTTCCAAGGGTTCATCCTCTTGAATTATGTTTTGACGTCAGCCTTAGAAACAGATTGCACAAGTACAACAAAATTGAGAACACATCCTGACAGTGCACACATGTATCAAACAAATGAGATATTAAAACAGTAACATAATAAAATAATACAATATTCAATGTTTGGCATTGATACCACATTTAGCTTCTCTTTCTGCTGACTGCACTGGAAAAACAGTTGTTTAATCATTGTGTTTTGTGGCAATCTTAGACCATAAAACATTGGTGTGGTATTAGGCCATATGGCTCATCAAGTCTGATCACCCTATTCCATTTTAATTGATTTATTATCCTTTTCAACTCCATTCTCCTACCTTCTCCCTGTAATTAAAAATCAATATACCTCTATTTTAAATTACCCAATGACCTCCACAACCATCCGCAGTAACAAATTCCACAGGTTCACCATCTTCTATGTAAGGAAATTCCTCTTCATCTCTGTTCTAAAGGGATGTCTTTTATTTTGAACCTGCACCCTCTGGTCCAAAGCTCCCCCACCATAGGAAACATCCTTTCCACGTCCACTCTCATCATACCTTTCAGTATTTGATAGGTTTCAATGAGATCACCTCCTTCTGAACTGTAGCGAGTACAGTCCCAGGACTATCAAACTCAATGATGACTGGTTTATTCCAGGGATCATTCTTGTGAACCTTTTCTGGACCTCTCCAATGTCAACACATGCTTCCTTGGGTAAAGACCCCAAAACTGATCACAATATACCAAGTGTGGTGTGATCAATGCCTTTTAAAGCCTCAACATTACATATCTGCTTTTATGGAAGTACCTTGTAATCAAGCACTCTCTCAGTGTCGTGTTGCAATGTCAACTAAAGGGTATCTCTGGAATGGGATTTCAAGAATGGAATCGACTGAATCAGAGCATATACCTTATGACCTACCGACCTTCCAAGGGTAGAATGTGGGATCATGGAGTTTTTCTGCTGCAGCCACAATTTCATTGCGATCAACATAAGAAAAACCTAACAATTTTAACTAGATTTCAGTATTCTGCCAAATCTCTCTAATTTTCAGGAGGACTTATTTCTAGTTGCTCAGTCATGTACCTGACGATTCTAACAATAACTACTTGCTTTACTTTCCACTGTACTGGAAATGTTCAATATGTGTCTGCTCATCCGTATTAGTGATGTAAAAAATATTTTGTTTTGCAGAAGACGAGGAAACAACAAGCTTATTTTTAGGTGGAGTTCCAAATTCTGGTGATAAATTGATGGAAGATAGTTGTCTTCATGTGATTTCGCTGGGGTCTCGAATAATGACGCTGCAAGTTTGGGCTGATATGAACACAACTGGCTTTGTATTCAGGTAGAGTGTGAACTTCAGAAGAGTGATAAGAAGGAGAATGTAAATTCCTGAAATCAATCAGATGAACTGAAGTTTTGAAGGAAAATTAATAATTATTTAGAATATGGATCAATTACTCAGGAATTTGGGAGCAATGGTGATTTGGAGAGCTCTACGTAATAAAACCTTTTCTTCAAAAAAGTTCAAAAATATTTTGAAATTAATTAATTCTTAATAGTTCCACTGCTTTGAAAAATGGAAGTAACTTCAATCAAGTCGCTTTGATGGTATGGAAAACTGACATCCGAAAATAAATCTCAAATGTGGATACTGGGAGATCTTTCACACTGTCCACTGCAACAGCAAGGTCTTCCCAGTGGTCCACCATTTTAATTCCATGCATGATTCCCACACCCACATATCTGTCTGTGCCTCGTGTACTGCTAAACTGAGGCCACCCTCAAATTGGAGGAACAACACCTTGTATTCCATCTCGGCAGTCTCCAACCAGACGGCATTAACACTGACCTCCAATTTCCATTATCCCCTTCTCCCATTTCTCTCTCCCTATCCCTTTCTTCCAGCTATCCACCCCCTTCTCTTCCTTCTATCAGAGAGCTACCTCCTTTTTAGCCCTCTGCTCTGTCCCCATCATTTCTTGGATGTTTTTTTTTCTCTTCTACCCTCCTACCTGAATCTAATTATTACCTCTTACCTGTAGCCTCTGATCCTCCCCTTCCTCCCTCTTCCAACTCTCCTCCTCTCTTATCTCCTCACCTTATTATTCTGGGGTCTGCCAGTGTTTTTTCTTAATCCTTACAAAGGGCCCAGGTCTGAAACATTGGTTACACTTAACTTCTTTTGGATGCTTTTATTCTCTCTGCATTGCACAGTCAGTTTGTTTACATACGTTTTCCCGCAGGGAAAAGAATCTCAAGGTTATATGTGATGTCATGTACGTACTCCTGACAATAAATCTGAAATCTAAAATGCTGCTTGATCTGAGTTTCTCCAGCACGTTTGTGTATTACATTGTAACTAAGGTTGCAACCAGACCAAGATGAATTTGGAAAGTGGGTCAATGAATGACGGGTGGAATTTAACTTGGACAGATGAGGGGTATAATGATTTGGTAGGTTAAACCAAGGAAGGACTTGTGTAATGACCTGGGAGAGTGTTGTTAAACAGAGATAATTGGTGGTAAGGTGCATAGTTCCATAAAAGTAGTGACCAAGATAGATAGGGTAATGGAGGCATTTGGGACATTTGCCTTGATCATTCCCAGGAGCAGGGATGTCATGTTACAACTGTACAAAATGCTGCTTAAACCACAATGGTGTGTGCAGTTCTGGTCTCCCAGCTACATGAAAGATATCATTAAGATGGAAAAGGTGTAGAATAGATTCACAAATGTGTTATTGGGACTGGTGGGCTTGAATTATAAAGAGAGGTAGGATAAAATGAGACTTTTCTCCCTGGAGCGAAAGAGGCTGAGGGGGAATCTTATTTATAAAATCATGAGGGACATTGATAAGCTAAATTATCTTTTTTCAAGGGCAGGAGAATCTAGTAGATTGTAGGTGAAAGGGGATTATTTGAAAGATACCTGTGGAGCACCTTTTTCATACAGTAGTTGGTAAATGGGGCAAGCTGCCAGAAAAGGTGATAGAGGCAGATACAATCAGAATTGCTCATACCTTAACAAAGTGCTCAGGTCCGAAATATTGGATATATATCTTTGCTTCCTATGTGACCCCTGAGTTTGTCCAGCACTGCAATTAAACTGCAATCACAATGTCTGCAAAGTTTCTTGTTTCACAGTAGAAGGAAAAGTTTAAAGATATATGAGCTGGATGCAGGTGAATGGAAGGAATTTTGGATGAGAGTCTGGTTGGCATGGACAAATTGGGCTGAAAGGCCATTGTTTTGAATCCTCATTGTGATGCTGTGTCTTCATTAGTGATTATTTTTTTAAAAATTTTTTTAAAATTTTGTCCACATATCTTATGAAGTCCATTATACCCTTCATGATGGTTAAAACCCCCATTCCTCCAAACCCTTCCCACTCTAGAAACTCCAAAAGAAGAAAAAATAAAAGAAAAAGACAAGAACAGTAAAAAAGAAAGAAAAGCAAAGGAATACAGAAAGGATTGCCAAGAAAGTGCCACTCACCACACAGATCCCCAATATGTATTCTGTTTAATTATTTGGAGAAGGTTAACGCAAGTCCCAAGGATTAGGAAGGCATCTAAAAATTTATACTTGAAATTTGCAAAAATATATATTTACTTCTTAAATTATAGGTAATCTTCTCAAGGGGAACACAACTCTGCATTTCTGCATTCCATCATACCATATCTAAATGTGAATCAGATTTCCAAATAACTACCGTACATTTTCTTGCCACTGCTAATGCCATTTTGACAAATTCTGTTTAATGTTTAGATAATTTCAATTTAGGTCTTGTCTCTACAATATTCTCCAACAAAAATAGTTCTGGTTTTGTGGAAACTTAATTCTTGTAACCTGTTCTAAAAGTAATTACTAAATCTGTCCAAAAGGTCTTATCTTGGGACATCTAAAGCATTAATCTGATAAATTTGACTTCAATCTATTTAATTTCTGTGGTGTGAGATATAATTGATGAAAAAAAATTGTATTGAACCAACCTGTACCTTACATTTATTGTATTTGTCAAACAATCCCGACAAAGATCAGACAAGTTTTGTTCATCAGTTCTAACATTGAAATCTGATTCCCATCTCTGTCTAGACCAGGGGTTTTCAACCTTTTTCTTTCCACTCATATACCACTTTAAGTATAATTCCTATGCCATCGGTGCTCTGTGATTAGTATGGGATTGCTTAAGGTGGTATGTGAGTGGGAAGGGAAGGTTGAGAATTACTGCTCTAGACCCAATTGTTACTGAAGTATTTTGCTTGAGAAAAATTGTCATTGGTCCATTTCATTTGGAGATATGAAACCGTGCACATAACGAGTCAATTAGGTGCGATTAAAACAGTGGTTTTCAAACTTTTTCTTTCCACCCACATCCCACCATAAGCAATCCCTTACTAATTACAGAGCTCCTACGGGATAGAAAATACTTAAAATTGAATACTTAAAGTTATATGTGAGTGGAAAAGAAAAGATTGAGAATCACTGGTCTAGACTTATGAACCCCCTGCTTAGGAGTTTCCATTTGAAGTAAAAGATACATGGACTCAAGATACAGGTCTTAAGAATGATTAATGCAATAAAAACAGATTTGAATGTAATTAGTTATAAGCCTCAAGAAATAAACGAGACTTTTAAACAATTTTATTCTAAGTTCTATCAATCTGAATCACAAAGAGATGATAATAAAATAGAAGATTTTCTATCACAAATAAGGCTTCCAAGGTTAAATTTAAAAGAACACAAGTAGAATTGAATGCTCCTTTCACTCAAGCTGAGGTGAGGAAAGCACTGAGTTCATTGCAAAGTAATAAATCTCTGCAGGTCCCAGCAGATTGGAAGACAGTAAGTGTCACACCACTTTTTAAAAAGGAATGTAGGCAGAAGATGAGTAACAATCAGCCAATTAGCTTCACGCCTGTAGTCAAGAAAATGCTTGAAGCCGTCATTAAGCGAGACACTTAGAATGAAGGGGTTCCAACAGGCAGATGCAGCATGGATTCAGAAAGGACAGGTCTTGTTTGACAAACTTGCTAGAGTTCTTTGAGGATATAATGAGTGCGGTAGATAAAGGAGAACAGGTTGATGTGTATTTGGGTTTCCAGAAGGCATTTGATAAGGTGCTGCACAAGAGACATCAATAAGATACAGATGAATGGAGAATATTAACATAGATTGAGGTTTGGTTAACGGACAGAAGGCAGAGAGTTAGGATAAATGGCTGCTTTTCTGATTGGCAGACAGTGTTAAATGGGGTGCCGCAGGGGTCGGTGCTGGGCCCACAGCTGTTCACCATTTACATTGCTGATTTGGAAGAGGGGACAGAGAGTAGGGCAGCCAAGTTTGCGGATGATACTAAATTGAGTGGAAAAGCAAATTGTACAAAGGATGTGAAGAGGCTGCAGAAGGATATAGTTAAATTAGGTGAGTGGGCAAAGGTCTGGCAGATGGAGTGCAACATTAGTAAATGTGAAGTCATTCACTTTGGTCGGAAAAATAGAAGAGCAGATTATTATTTAAATGGTGAAAGACTGCAGCATGCTGTGGTGCAGAAGGTCGTGGAAGTGCTTGTGCACAAATCACAAAAAGTTGGGTTGCAGGCACAACAGGTTATTAAGAAGACAAATGGAATGTTGGCCTTCATCGCTAGAGGAATTGAATTCAAGAGTAGGGAGGTCATGCTGCAACTATACAAGGTACGAGTGAGGCCGCACCTGGAGTTCTGGCTTCTGTACTTGAGGAAGGATATATTGACCTTGGAGGCAATCCAGAGGAGGTTCACCAAGTTGATCCCAGAGATGAGGGGGTTGACCTATGAGGAGAGACTAAATCGTCTTGGATTATACTGATTCGAATTCAGAAGAATGAGAGGAGATTGTATAGAAACATATAAAATTATGAAAGGGATAGATAAGATAGAGACAAGAAAATTGTTTTCACTGGTAGGTGAGACCAGAACTAGGGGACACAGCCTCAAGACTCAGGGAAGTAGATTTAAGATGGAGATGGGGAAAACCTGTTATTCCCCAGAGAGTAGTAAATCTGTGGACTTCTCTGTCCAGGGAAGCAGTTGAGGTACTTCATTAAACATATGTAAGGTTCAATTAGATAGATTTTACATAAAAAAGGAATTAAGGGATATGGGGAAAAGGAGTTGAGTCAATGATCAGATCAGCCATGATCTTATTGAATGGTGGAGCAGGCTCGATGGGCCGGGAAAATTAATTTATTTGCTGATGATGTTTTGATATATTTGACAGAATCAGCAATTTTGTTACAAAAGCTGCACTTAAAATTGGAAGAATATGGGAAAGTTTCAGGCTATAAAATGGGACTAAAGTGAAATTATGCCTCTTATGGGAGGGGATTACACTCATTGTCGAAGAAATACTCAATTTAACTGGCCGATAAATGGGATAAAATATTTAAGGATACGTATAGATAATAATGTAAATAACATATAAATTGATTACTTACCTTTACGTAAAAAGGTTGAAGAAGATTGGAATAGATGGATGGCTTTGCCATAACCATAATGGGTAGAGTCAGTTCATGGGTAAAATTAAAATTGGAGACCAGAGGATTTTATATACAAATGGGAAGTGAAATTAATATCTGGTGAGAGAACCCACATCTTTTAAAACAAATCATTAATATTTGGAACAAGATAAATGATGAAATTAGAACAGGGTGGGGTCGGGGAGTCGCTTTATCACCTAAAATGCCTTTGATTCAAAACAGACGTTCCTTTTACAATGGGTAATCAATTTTTAGGTATCTAGTCTTGTAAAGGGATTAGACATACTGAAGATTGTTATGAAGGAGGACATTTGATGTCATTTGATCAATTAAAAAATAAGTATGGAACAGTGAATAACACACTCTTCTGCTATTTTGTTAAGAGCATATTTAAGGGATAAATTAAGACCAACAATGTTATTTCTGAAGTGGTGTGATGTGGAGAGACTAATCGGAAAGCCATTGATGATTACTTAATTGCAATATTTTTTGTTTCTTTTATACTTGAATTAAAAGGGGCTATAGGGTCATTTAGAGGGTCCTATACCTCTCTGCTCATCTGCTGCAGAAACCTTCATTGGAAAATAAGAATTTCTTGTTTTAGCCTCCATCAACTCAGTTCCATATGATCTATGTTGAATCCATCCAACCCTCCTGTGCTCAAGGATGTACTTCAGCTTTCAATTAAGAGTGACTCAGTTTTAAAAATGGTCACCTGCTTTGGTGGTAGAAATGAGATATCTGAGCTCCATTTCTACTTTCAGGTGATGTTTTAATTTAATCACTTCACAATTGGCAGCTCTATTTTTAACTGCTGTGGTCCTAGGTTCTAGAATTACAGCCCTAAACCTCTTCATTAACTTTATTTTTCCTTTCAAAGATTCATTCTATTCTTTAAAACTTAAAGTGTAATATACATGATATACCTCAACTTTTGTCTGCCATAAGGTAAAGAAAGAGTCGCCATGAGAATTGCCTGAACCCCTATCAATAGGAGAAAGAGAAGCAACAGAAATTCCCTTCAAAGACCCTTGGACTCGCCTCCATCACTCCTGCAGCCTTTGCAGCTCATACAGACTCCATTTCAAACCATCGGCAATCCAAACACAAGGTCCAAACCTCCATTACAATCAAGAAGCCTTCAATGCCCGAGGCCCTTCATGAGCCAGCCTCCCACAGCCTTTGTAATAGCCCGCAGCCTGTATGGGTCCTTCAGCTGCTGAGCACCTCGCTGGTCCGCTGCCATGGCCACCGTCCTGTAGGGTGGTGCCCTGTGCCAGACCACTGCTCCCCTGGAGTTTGCAACCTCTCATGGTATGCTGCCCAGCACACGCGTTCCCATCTCCATGGTTGTAAGATTTTTAAAAAATACACTGTCTACTCCATTAACAGGCAGTTTAAAACTGTCAACATCAGGTCCAAACATTAGGACCCTGCAGAGCACTGCTGTGTCTCCATTCCCCACTCTCCTAGGTCCACACCAGCAGGAGGGCTGCCATTACAGCAGTGCCTCCATTTAAAAAAAGTCCCTATAAAAACATTACTCCAAGTGTGATCTCCAAATGTCTCTGAAGATGGATTGGTGTTAAATTTCATTTGATTTTCCTCCTAATCACGCCGTGATGGTTTCTTGCGTTAAATATTCACACTCCAGGAACCTGAAACAAAATATGCTGGTTAATACATCTGGGCAGTTATCTAAGGATGTTGCACGTGATGATTGATTTAACTGAAACTTCTGATCTCTCAGGTGAAGGAAAGAGTTGATTCAGAGGAGTGCAGGAATGGTCCCCACCCACTATTGTCTCAGCCAATATTTAATTTTTGATTAATATAACTAAAATGGATTGTCTGGTTAAACCAATGCAATAATAATTACACTTCAAAATTGGTTCATTGCCATGAAGTACTTTGAGCTGTTCTATGATTATGAAAGGCCCTACATATTTATGAGGTCTCTAATTTTTATATGTATTTGTTATGATTTCTAAATATTAAGTGTTTTGTTTTCTTTTTGTAGAATTTGCAATGATGTCAACGATGACTTAAAAGCAGGCGTTCTGGCACAGGCTGAGTCACCACAAAATCTTATAACACCAGGCAAATGGCAGCACCTAGCACTGACCTATGTGCAACAGTCAGAAAACAAGAAATATGTTAATGGCAAACTTTCACTTTGGGTGTCTGGTCAAAGGTATAATCTTGTACTTGACTTATTACTTATTTACCTTCTCAAATAATTTTAAAGATAAATTATGTTTCAACCCAAATTGAGGGATTTCAGGCCAGGTTATGCAGTTTGTCCAGCTAAATTAACCATTTAAGGCTGAAAATCATACTTCTGTAAAATTGTTTCTGCCTATCTGCATCCAAAATGGAATGCAGCATTCTGATTGAGATGTGCTATAGAACTTTTAGTTATGATTAACATGGCAGAAAATTAATTCCTTATGTACAATGTATTAATCCATTCAATGATGGAATATGATTGCTCTGGGTGTTCAAATCAGTGTCTTTCAATACAATGTAGATCACATTTGGCCTCAATGCATTGTGTGGATGCTGGACAACTACACTAGGTCTCACTCTTGCTAATGTTTTTTTTCTCCTGTGTCCATCTCCTCTAAGAAGTGTCAACATGTTGATAAATTAAATATTCCAGTTTGAATTATTAAGAGTTTTGTAAATCATATGTCAGGTACAAAATCTTTTATCCAAAGTTCTGAAAACTCAGCATTTTTTCTGCAGATGTCATCTGCACACCAAAGCTTGCATTTGGCACCATACATGACCCGACGTGACCCACCCTCAACTCACACTTGAATATCCCATCGGTCCTTGTCGGTGATTAGTAGAACCCAAGAGAATCCTTACTTTATAGGTACCAACAGAAAAAACAAGAGTCCAGCGCCCCCAATTTGCTGTATACGGACACCCAATTCATCGTAAGCAGCCCAGACCCCACCTCCCTTCCAGCGCTGCCACAAACACCCTCTCCCCCCCCCCCCCCCACCCGGCGCCGCTGCAACGCGCCACACCCCCCCCCCCCCCCCCCACCAGTCCAGAGACCCTTCTAGTTGGAGTGTCTTTGTTTGCGCAAATCTGAAATCAACGCAATTACTTAACATACTGCTGTTACTATTAAGTGTCTTGTCCCGAGAGTTTTGGATAAAAGATTATGTACCTGTACTGATGGAAAATTTGCCTACACCTACAAAGATTGGAACAATAAAGGTACCTGACCCTTTTCTGCAGTTCAGTGGGAATGTGCTTGATGTGTATCTTGCAGTACAGAAAAATGCTGGAGAAACATCCATAGAAAGTAAAATGCAGTTGACATTTCAGGATGCTGCACAACATGCTGAGTTTCTCCAGCACTTTTGTGAACTGCACTAGATCCCAGCATCTGCAGATTTTCTTGTTTACCTGTGTATCTTGACTGTTTGTCTTGGTGCCACATCTTAGACTATCCATTATCTTAGCCTAGTGACATCACCCCTGAATTACCTGATATTAAGGTAATGATCCCTTATTCTGTGCTTCCCACAAGTGGAAATAACTTTTATCTATACCAAATCCTGTAATTATCTCAACTGCTTCAAATGGATTATCCTTTAATCTTCTCTAATAAAGAGAATGCAAGCCTAGTCTATGAAACCTGTACAAAAACTAACTTTCTAATTCCTGCATCATCTGGTGAATGAATAAAACCTACATTTATTCAAGGCATATCAGAAATGCAATGGATTTTACTGGCCCTGATAGGCCAAAGAAGTCTTAGTTGATATTATAAATTTCCTTGGATGTTGGTGTATGGCAAGAGGGGAGATAGGGTGGAATTGACCTTGATAAAGGACTCAAGCCCAAAACATGGTTATCTGTCTTTATCTTTGCTACATAAAGTACACTGTTTGACCTGCTGAGTTGATGTTGGTTAATGATGTTGGTTGATCCATAATTTAGACCCATCAATGTTGATTGTATTTACAAATCATGGCGGTATCCAATTTGGAAGGGAACTAGCAGCCGATTTTGATCTTGTGTTCCGTTTTCCCTTGTCATGAATGATGGAGGTTGCAAATAACTGCAGAGCATTTTGTACACACTGTTGCCAAGCTGCACTAGTGGTGGAGGGAATGAATGTTTCGAATGACATTTGTCATGTTAGTCAATTGGGCTGCTCTACTTTGGATGTTGTTGAACTAAGGTGTGTTTGGAGATCCACTCAATCAGAGAGTATATTGAGGGCATTCCAACACACTACTGATTTATATCTTGGTACTGATGGAAAATCTTGTGGATGCTGGAAGGTGATTCACTTGCTACTAGATACCCAGTAGCTGTTCTTGTAGCCTTAGTGTTAATGTGCCTCGTCCACTTGCGTTTCTTGTCAGTGTTGGCCTTCAGGATGAGTAGTCAATATTGGTAATATCATTATAGATTTTGAACTCATTACGTTTGGAGGTGGTCACTTAACTAGCATCAATGTTGCTTGTCATTTATCAACACATGCCTAAATACACCTGTGTTTTGTAACATGCTGGCACAGCTGTTTTGTTTGCTGATGTTTGCAAGATTATGCAATCATACATATCCATTTTTAACCTTTGATGGAAGGAAAGTTTGAAGATGTCTGGGCCCAAGGAACTCCTTCATTGATGTCCCGAGATGATTGAACTCCAGGAACCACAACCACTTTCCTCAGGGAAAAAAAATATTGTTCCAACTATTGCTATTGGTTTTATCAAAGCTCCTCGATGCCATTGTAATGTCTCTTTTATATCAAGTGCAGTCACTAATTTTACTTCCGGAATTTGGTCTGTTGTTGGACAAAGACTGTCTTTATTGGGGAGGGTATTGTGATACGTGTTGAATTGTATGCTCTGATACTTGTTGCATATTAAAAAGAATCAGTGGAACAGGAAAATGGCATGTGAGTTGGAAGATTAGCCATAACCTTTTTGAATTGTGGAGAAGGTTCAAGAGACAAAACCTGCTGCACTGCTACTGTACTCTCAGGAGGTTTTTTGTGTTGATTTAAAAAACTTGGATGCTTCATTGGCATTCTGGGTTTCTATTTTCTTTCCCCAGAACGAGACTCACAGGTTTTTCATCACTTCAACATTTCTCAAGGTTAGGGTGTTTTATGTGATCCAATTGTTCGTTTATATTGTCTTGATTCAGATGTAAAATATTGATAGGTTTTAATTACTTCTATTGTGCATGAATACCTGAGATTTTTACATAATTTCCAATACCTATATTTAAGTTAATAATCCAGGCTCATAATAGGAATATGAATGTGAATTGTCATGTGTACTGAGATACAGTGAAAACCTTTGTTTTGCATTCTGTCTAGACATCTCAGCTTCTACAAAATACAATAGTAGTGTAAGGACAAAATAGTAGTGTTATATACGAAAAAAAAACCAAAAATGCAGGGTGTAAAGACAAAAAAGTTCAATTAAGTAGTGCAAGGCCTCATCCTCTACCAATGGGAAGTCTGTTCAAGAGTCTGATAACAAGGAAATAAATTATTGCTGAATTTGGAAGACTTGTTTATGTTCTGCCTGCCAGGGGAGGGAAAAGAGAATGTAACCAGGATGTTGGCTGCTTCCCTAAGATTGCAGGAGATGAAAATAGAGTCAGTGGGGAGGAGGCTGGTTTGCATGATGGCTCATGCTGGGGTCACAACCTTCTACTCTCTTGTGGTCTTCAGCAGAGCAGTTCCCATACAAGTTGTGATGTAGCTGGACAGGATCTACTAAAATATTGGTAGGGACACTGGGGCCGTGCCGAATCCTCGGGCTTCTGGGCCAAGTGTCAATTTATTTTGACCAGGTGTCTTGGGTAAACTTATACCTCTCATTTTTGTTCGTTTTAGATTGGTCACAGTGTTTGTGCTACCGAAAGAAAATAGACACACACACACTGAGAGCAGTTCAGTTTATACAAGTCTTTATTACTAAATAGCTAGCTGAGTTCACACTACAATATGCAAGCCCTTCCCAATTATACTTATCAATGCCTGGACTGGTCCCAACTGCCAAAGCGAGGCGACGACTGCACACTTTTAGTAGGTTGTCTGGGCGCCGGCAGCAGCTTCTCCACCTCCCCGGACTGGGACATTGGTTGGAATCTTGAAGTTCTTCTTCCTGCTGAGAGATGTTGCCACCTCTTGGAGAGTCTCAAACTTCAGCAGTGGGACCATGGCTTATATTACCCAAAAGTTGTTTACTTCAGATCTTATCTCTTTGAACAAATGATTTAATTATCTTCAAGGTCTCCTGACAGTCTGCGACCAACAAAAGACATCTCTTGGCCTCATGGTGTAAATTGGATTCAACTGCATCCCTTCTTGCATAAGCTGGTCTAGGGCCCCATGGTGGAATTTAGGTGTGTCTACTAATTCATATGCAACAACCAGGTTTTCAGCCTTGCAGAAGCAAAGGCTGCAAAAGTAAGAAACACGGTTTAAATCTTCCATTGCACCAGGGCAGGCTTCTTGTGATATTTACTCTGAAAAAGATAAAGCTCTTCAGCACCCTGCTTCCTCGAGTTGATGACTAGTTCCCTTGTTTTGCTGACAATACTGGGCGGTAAGCCGAAATGTTGGTTTTATATCTTTATTTCCAAAGGAAGCTGCAAGGCTTGCTGAGTTTCTTTAGGATTTCTGTTTTGTTACTTCTCCAAGTGAATGGACCGAACATAACTGAGTGTGAAAGTTCAAATACAGCAGATGCTGGAAATGTGAGATAAAAACAGAAATGGCCACTTCAGTTCACATAGTGAGAGATTGTTGGTGGTGATGTTTAAAGAAGCCTAGAATATGAATATTAAAACTAATATTCATGTGAAGCAACCAATTAGGAGGGCAAATTACAAGATATTAAGGGATATGGGGATAGTGCTGGAAAATAGAACTGAGACAGTGAATGGTGGAGCAAGCTCAAAGGCCTGCCATTTCTTGGCTTTCCATATAACCATTTACGGAGCGGAAACAGGCCATGTTGGCCTTTCGAGTCCGCACCGGAAATATATGTGAATACATTCTTTCGGGTTCTTGAAGGAAATTCTGATTGCATTTCTTTTAGTTGAATTTTTTATCTTTTTGAATCACAGCCAAACAAGATGATCTCTTGTGAGATTACCTTCAATGTTAAGTCTGTACTCTATTATTGTGTTTATTGATCAAAGCCCACTGTCACTGAGCTACGAAATTGGCAAAGATTTCTTTGGATTTTAATGGGAAGGTTTTTGTTTTTCAGAAAGTCTGAGTTGGCCTTGGATTATATCATTCCTCGAAAAAGCTCTGACGGTCATAAAAGTTTTGCATTGATTGGCCACACTACAGATCCTAAAGATTCCACCAGGTTAGCTGGAAGATGGAGTATTGGAAGCTTGCTTCTTTTCAATGGTAATGGTTTGATGAGAAATTCAAGGTTTTTTTTTGTGTATCTATATTTTCTGACTGAAGAAGAATTCATGTCAAATGGTGCAGAGCTGTTTGAGTCTTCATCCTGGAAATTCCAATACATTAGTACTTTCACATACTAGGTGACTGAATTTTACTTAGTTTTCTGGTCCTGTTCTCTGGAGAGGACTGTTGGAAAATTGTAGCTCTTAATAGTTGAATGTTTCCCTGTTCTGCTTCTGGCCACATGTCGCCACATCCCAACACCATGACATGATGACAATGAACAAATTTGCTGATGACATTGTTGGCTGAATAACCGTAGAGTCAGAATGCAAAATGGAGATCGAGAACCTGGTTGGGTGGTGTCAGAGCAACCATTTTTTTCTCAATGTTATCAAGACCAAAGAAATGCTTGCATTAATGGGAAGGAGGTGGAGAGAGTCAGAACCTTCAAGTTCCTGGGAATCAGAAAGTACACCAATGCCTCTAATTCCTAAGGAGTCTGAGGAGATTTGACATGTTTTCAGATTCTCAAACTTTGACAAATGCACTGTGGAAAGTATACTGACTGGTTGCATCACTGGTTTGGGAATTCAACTGAGCATGAATACAGAAGGCTGCAGATGATAGTAAACGTAACCTGGTCCATTACAGGCTCTAACCATCTACTGCGGACATCTAGGTAAGGCATTGCCTCAAGAAGGCAGCCAACATCATAACGGACCTATACCACTGTGGTCACAACTTCTTGTCACTGCTATTTTTGAGCAGAATGCTCAAAACCCGCAACTCAAGGTTCAAGAGCAGTTTCTTTACAATAGCTATCGGACACTTGAACCTCTCCTTGGTACACTAATCATGAACTTTCTGCATAATTGCAAGTCACTTTTGCACTTGGATTACTGTGAATATTTATATCTATAATCAAGTATTTATTATCTCTGAATTTTATTCAATTAGTTTACTATAATAGTTTATCTTGATAATTACCTGTTCGGCTGCAGCAAACAAAAATTATGGTGCCTATGTACACTGTACAATGTGTATGACAATAAACTCACCATCAAAATGGAAGCTGCTTTAGCATAAGCCAGAAGAAGTTTAATGAGTTTAGGATCCCATGGCATATTATTTTAATAAAGAAACATGAAAATTCTCTCTGAGCTTTCATTTTTATAATAACATTTTAGAACAAAATTTAGCTTTCAATACCTTAGTACTCATATACACCTATATTTAAATGTTAAGATTGGATTGAAAGTATTTTTTTTTAATTTAGGTGCCAGGATAGGGCCGGAAGAAGCATATTATTTGTATGTTTGTGGACCTGACTTCACCTCTCTTATGCCTTGTAAATATGGGAAAAATCAAGCAAATTACTCTAAGTATGTTACTCTGGAAATTATACAGTGTGATCAAATTAAAGAACTTATAATGAAAAACAAGGAGCTAGACACTAGCCCTCTGGTGGTGAGTAGAACACTCAAGTACAATCAAATGTAGTGCCAAATACTGTCTATTGTTACAATATGATGAGGGGGGGAAATGAGAATTTTTGTTGCATTGCAGGATGATTATGATCTCAAATGCACTGCCTGGTATGATATTGAAAGAATTAAAATGATGTCTCAAAAATGGATAACTATTTCAAAAGTGCAGCTTTGAATGACTGTTGAAAGAGCAGGGAAGCGAGGAAAATTGGATAGTTCCTTTAAAGCACTGGCATCTCATACGTTTATATAGCTATAAAGTTCTATTATACAGGGAAAACCTGACAAGTATTATAGCTTAATTTATTTTTAGGATAGCCTCGCTATTGTTTACAACCCACAATGTCCTGCTCAATATACCATTTACGAGCCAGTTATTCGACTAAAAGGACAAACAAGAATGGTATCATTGCAAAGGCCTTTCAGCCTGAAGGATGTCCAGAACAATACCATGGACCCCCAGAAACTAAAGAGTTTGGAACCTTTGGAACATCAGGAGCTTCAGCGTATCCTCCACAAAATTGGAGGAACTAGTGTATTCATCTTTCTCTTTGCCAGGGTAAGAGATGTTACTTGTGACTTATTTAGTAGTGCTTTAAGTTAATTGCACAACCAGTTAAGAGTGTTGCTGTACTATACTTAGTACTGACAAAATTAGCCTTTTTTATGCAGAATTGTTTAATTACAGATGGGAATACATTTTAGGGGTAAGGGGAAGAGAAAAGAGATAGGTTGAAGTATACTGCAGTATCCTGTCACTTGGATGTCAGATTCGTACAAGTTTTCAGTATCTGTACACGTCCTGCCTTGATGTTGGGTCATCACAATGTTTGGCTCGTCTGTTCAAGCAATGTGATGATAACCATCCTCAAGTTTTCATTCATTGAATCTTATGGTATAATGGAGAACATTTGACCCCATGCTTACATTTTTTGGTCTCAATTTCTGCTCACAGCCCTGAGAAAGAGTGTTGGAGGTTTGTAGTATCTTATTCTAGTCTACAAAAGCATTTGCCCAATGCATTGAGTTCTATGGCCTTGGGAGAGCGGCAATGGGATTGCTCAATCTGGTTTTAGGAAGGCATATAGGTTCTCCATTTGGTTTATACAGGTGTAATTTAGCTGATGAGTTGAACCATTTTTATGATTAATTGTAAAACTGAATTGATAGGATAGGTTGACGGTGCACGTACAATAGATTGCTTTCAATTGTAAAGATAATGGATATTAGACCATGAGATGTCAAAGCAAAATTAGGCCATTTGACCCAACAGGTCTGCTCTGCCACTTAAATCACAGCTGATGTATTTTTACTCCAAATCCATTGTCCTGCCTTCTCCCCCTAACTTTTGGCACCATTACTCATCAAGAACATTCTGGTCTCCATTTTAAATAGACCCAGTGACTTGATCTTCACAGCCACTTGTGGCAGTGAATTCACTGCCCTCTGGCTGAAGAAATTTCTCCTCATCTCTGTTCTTCAGGGATGCTGTTTTATTCTGAGGCTGTGCCCTCTGGTCCTAGTATCTCATGACTGGAAACATCTTCTCCACATCCAGTCTTCCAGCCCTTTCAATATTCCATATATTTCGATGAGATTCCTCCCCACCCCCATCCTTCTAAACTCCAGCAAGTATAGGCCCAGAGCTTTAAATTTAAATTTTGTTTTTAAATTTAAAATTTGCACATTCAACAAGATAACAGGCTCTTCCAGCCCACAAGCCCACACCACCCAAATACACTAATTAACCTAAATGCCACATACATTTTTGAAGGGGGAGGGAAGAAACTGGAAACCCTCGCAGACACAGGAAGAACATAAAAACTTCTTACAGACAGTGCCAGTTTTGAACCCTGCCATTGTAGTAGTGATGCACTGTGCTAGCTGTATAATATAAAACAGTATAAACAGCTGCAAGTCTTGTATGTTCTTTTTGTGTTTTAGTTTTCAATAACATTATACTAAGTTTGGGACCTGCGTACAATCTAGTGCTGGTAGATTTGCAGAGAGTTGGCGGCTGTGTTCATTTATGGGCTTCAATGAAGATTAGCAGCATGTTGTTCAATGACAGTGAATACTACAAATAAACTAACAGTACACACTCCTGATGTTTGAACATAGACCATTCTGTTTTGTTTAGCATAGTTTTTCGCTGGATAATGTTTTATGAGGGAGGTGGTATAGTATCATTTCTTTCACTAATGCACAATTTAGAAATGACCTGTTGCATTTATAGTTAAACTATGGATAAATATTTATACCTTCCTTTTCTGTCTAGTCTGTAGAAATAAGTGACTGTGAAAAAACACAAGCCCTGGCACTGAATATTATACTTACTTTGACAAAGTACAACCAACAGAGAATCCAGGAAATGGAAAGCTGCCATGGTTATGCTATGGTTCACCAAGTGCTCATCAAAATGAAATGTATAGTGGGCTTTCACATCTTAAAGGTATGAGGTACTCCCTTCATGCATATTTCTTTCTTCAGTGACCCCTGTAATTAGTTCAACGTCATTTTCAATGAACTGATAAAATAGGTGACCCAGTGTGATAATGAAGTCTTTGTAACAAGACTTGATCCATTTAATTTACCTGTGGTTGCACCTTGTAAAAAAACAAAACGAAAGGCATCTTTCATGGGTAGGCACTAGCTGCTTTTTTTCTCTCTTATCCTTCTCACCCACCATAAACACCTGCCAGTATCATTTATAGATAGAACCCAGAGTAAAGTCTCCACAGAAGCAAAGATGTGGAGATGAGGATACATCCCAATTGACCATTGCTCCTTGCCAATTGAGGCAACAGATTCCATTTCTCTTTCACCTCAAGTTCAAGTTAATCATCATCCAAATAATGTACAAATACAACCTGACGAAACTGAAGGCGTAGCAAAATAATCTGTAAATTTACTCTCAAGCTTCACAGTGGGGTGTAGTCAATCCTGCAAGTCCCTTCTTAAATAGAATTCTTCCAGACCTGTTTATTAACAACTTTCCATTCTCAAAATACTTATATTTTAGCAGCTACTTAAGAGTAGTGAATCCCAAAATGGGCGGTGCCGCCCGCCGACCCCCCCCCCCCCTCCCCACCACCTGGGAGCAGTGGAAAGATCCAAGGGGGTGGTGAGAAAAAAAGTGGCAGTCCGAACGTTTATTTGTTTCTTGGTGACGTGGTCTGGGATATTGACCGTTGAAATTTCTGGCCAGGAAATTATGGGTGAACGAATACACCAGAAGATTTGACTACCATCCTACTGCAGTGAAGTATACTGTTGCCATACACTGGTCCACCCCTTCTAATACTGCAGCTCCACACTGCTTCCTGACCCAAACCGTGCCCTTTGCAGATGGATCCCGTCCATCGCTTCCCTGCACAATGTTCCTTCCAAATTGCATACAGGGTGAAGGCAAATATTGCATGGATCCAGTCCTTAGTTAAGCCCTGCGTTCTTTTCTACTTTCCAGGCCTGAACATGCACAGCCCTCTCCAGCCCTTCCAGCAGTCTCCCTCGCTATCTTACCCACCACTGGACAGATTAAAGACAGCACAATTCCCTTCAGATAGGGAAAGACGGTGGTAACCAGGTGTCTCACTACTGCAGTGGTATTTTGGAGCCCTCATTTAGTTCCAATAACTTGAGCCCAGTCACTAAGGGCCTTAATCATATCCTCTACCGTACGCCACTCTGCCTGAGACTAAATCTAACTTCCGCAAGGAGGGGGCCGGACAGCAGCTTCTTCCTGGACCCACAGGGATGTGTTACCCTCCAAGGCCTCAGATACCATCCGCAGGCTGTTGTTCATGGTTTCCTGATAACGCATCCAGATACCTGCTTCCGATGGGGTATGCTCACGCCGGTCGGTGCCAACGCGTCCAGATCTGGAGCAGCCATGTGGCCACAACTCAAACTATTGTACATTGACCAGCCTGAATGCTAGCTGTGTGCCTTAAATCTCTCTAGTTCAAGTTTTCCCATTGGGGAGCAACGCTGCAGCAGCGTTTACACCAAATTTTAACTGAGGGATTTCGTGTTCTTTTTGTCGCAAGGCTTCATGTCGGTGCTGCAGAAAGACTGTCAGCAGTCAAAAGGTCTCTCTAATTCCCCTTACATCCCGTGAACTCCGATTATTTGAGGAGGGTCACAAGATGGTGGCCAATCTCCTCCCCTTACAAGTTCACACTGTCTGACCATTCCATCAGCTTGTGATGCTCCTCCAGCATGCTGGCCAGACTGCCAAACCCAGCAGTATCTTTGATTAACCATAATACTCTGTCCCCTGTACATGTGGGCCCTTCATTTTAGCTTTTTGCCAGAACATAGCTCCCACCCAATTGTCCGGTTGTTTTTCCTTGAACCATTCTTGTAGCGTCAATCTGTGGTAGGAAAACAAGTTCGAAAGGTTCAAATAGTGACAATCCTCGCTACCTGTCAGTACGAAATGGTGAACTTTATTTACACATGACACCAATGCATAACAGGAGACACACATACACCTGCATGCAAACCAGTAATGTTCTGATACAAGTTTGCGAAACAATACTGATGTTAATTGATTGGTTCATACAATCAGTACCAACCACCTGTATCACGACAAGCAGGCATGGCACACCAATTGTATCTATCTACAAGTTACAAGGGTGAGACAGTAGTTGTGTTAAATTTGTAGTGGACCTAATACCAAGAAAAAGGCATATGTTTGTTGTATGTGTGGTGGGGGGGGGGGGGGGGGTGGGGGGGTGGAATGCACTAGGGGTGTGTCCTTGGAGCCAATGGGGTAGCATCCCAAAAAAGTTTGTGACCACTACTTTAGAGCATTTCAATCCCCACGTGCTGATTCATTCATCTCTTAATACTATGCATCAAAGCATGTAACTTCATACGATGAATTTATTGATTCTCATAATAAATATAACACTGCCTGGTTTGGAATGCAGCCGTTACTATTTTTTATGACATCTTTGCTCTTTTGAATATTATGCCTAATATAGTGAAAACTTTAATTTTCTTGGGTTACTGGCTATGATTATGTATAGACAGTTTTATATGGAGTTTTTAAAAAAAATATCTTTCAGACTTTACTTGATGGATGCTGCAGTGCTCCAGTCCTTAACTTTAACAAATATACAAGTCAATTCGAGATTGATACTGAATCCGCTGCTGTGATCCAGGATGTGACGATCCTATCAGAATTATTACTGGACTGGAAGATCTGGGCCAAGGCACAGGTTCTGATCTACTCTCTAATTTTATTTTTTACACTCTTTGCTATCACTATATACTCTGGATTGGAAGAAATGTTCCACTTTGCATAGATCAATAATTATAAAATGATGTACAGTTGCAAACTAAATTTTTGCTATTGAAGAACCTAAAGAGAAGGAAACTAATGATCAAATGAGTTGATTTGTCCTATATTTTACCTTATGACAGGACTTGTACAATTATTTCAGTAAACGAAGAGTCGATGTGCTGATCTTTATTTATTCAAAAATCATTCCCTTTCAGTGGCCCAGGTAGAGTTAACTATGTGGCCCTTCTGAGGGTCAGTGGTGCTGAGGTGCAAGTTATGCTTTTTTTTTTATTCTTTGTATAATTTCTCATTTCCACTCATTGATCAGGAACTTGGAATTTTGTATTGGCACAGACTTTTTGTCCTCATTTGGACATGGCTATTATTGCGGTTAAACCATTGCTGTTACAGCGCCAGTGACCGGAGTTCGAATCCAGTCCTGTCTGTAAGGAGTTTGTACTTTTTTCATGGGTTTCCTCCGATTGCTCCAGTTTCTTCCCACCCTTCAAAATGTATTGACCGGGGTTGTAGATTAATTGGCCGAAATTGGGCAGCAGGGACTCATGGGCCGATAGGGCCTGTTACCATGCTGTATGTCTAAATTTAAATTTTAAATTAACAACATATTTTAAAATGTCACTTTGATGTATATTCTTAGATCCTTTACACCTTTGTATTTTGTTTGGCTTTTTAAATTGCTGAGATACTGTGTCTTTCCTTGAGATTATTCTGGACAAACGCTTGATAATTTTTCCCATCATTTTATCAATGCTTATGATCACTTTGCATTTGCAAATGCTACATTTCGCTTGCATTTTACCTGCTCAACTGTTGAATCTTCTTAATTTCCACAAATGTTACTGTACCCCATCGTCATCAAATGATTATACATCTGTGTGTGTGTGTAATTCATTCAAATAGGACCAATGCTCTTTATCTTGTTCTCCAATGCATTGCAATATTACAATTATCAATAGTGCGTATGTTTAATCTGAAAACAGAATGGTGTCTGGGAAATGCTGATGGCCGCGCTTGAAGTGCTTATCAGAGTCAATCATCCAAAACAGATGTTCAATATCAAACAACTTCTAAAGGCTCAAGTGGTTTATCGCTTCCTCTTGACTTGCCAGGTTCTTCAGGTATGAATTATTTTTTCATCCAAATTTCCACACCAATCCTTTTCTCTAGTGTTTTCCCATATTTTGCTGGGTTCACTAACCTTTTTGGCCATTTTTCAAATGATCCTAGTCTCTGAGAGTGCCAGATCATTAATTACAAAATTCTTCATTGCTGAGCTCTGCACTCTTCTCATTTCACATCCATTCAGTGCCTTTTTCATTGTTACTGAATGCCAATCAAGAATGCAAAACTCAGAATTTTGCTCCCTCCCAACTAGGGATCAAGTTTCTCCTTTAGCTTAAATCAAACATTGGCCCATATTTCAAGGTTCAATGTTCCTTTTATTATAACATAATAATACATAAAATATAATATACATGATATATTTCAGCTTTTGTCTGCCATAAGGCTTAGAATCTGGGATGATCATGTATATTTTTAATGGCTTGGTATAAGAGCACCATTTTGCCACTGGGTCATTGTAAATTATCCTGGGATGTTTGTGTAGGCATAAGTAACATTGCATTTATTATGAAAGGCATGCTGTAACTAGCAAGTGTTTATTAGGAGTTGATTCTCTAATCTGACTGGTTCTGTGATGCAACTAATTACCTTTAACCTTATTCAGAAGATCAATAGTTTTAATTCAACAGCAGGGTCGAATTAATATTTTCTATCTCTGTTTCCTATGTGACAGTATATAGATTTGTTTTAGGAGATAAATTGGGGCAGGTTTATTAGTGTAGGTCACATACAAACACTTTAAAACAGATCTTATTTAAAATACTGGAGCTCAGCTCATGCTAGACAGGTTGACACCAGAGCCTTTGCAAAAGCTTTAGAGAGTGCCCAAGAGACTTCACTAATGGATTGTTGTTTACAAAAAGGCAACAGATGAAAGAACTTGGTGGAGCCGTAGACTGTCTGCAGTGGAACTTGCTGTTCAAGGAGGGTCATGTGATTTTGCAAGCAGATAGAGTCAAACAAGCTTTCTCTCAGAGAGAGAGAGACAGAGATTAGTTCTACAGTTTTATAGACAGCAGCAGCAGATGGGACTGGAACAGGACAAGCTGGCAAGCTTGTGGAAAACCCCATTTGGAAGACGGGTTGTGAGTGCTTAGTTCAGCCTGGTCAAAGCCCTTGTGGTTCATGCAAGAGAGGACTGGCTGTCTAATGTTTCACTTGAAATAAGAGAAACAAAAAGGAACTCTGTGGTGACCTGAAAGAAAGAGGTTATCATCTGGAGAACCCTGAGGGGGCAAGTTTCTTCAAAAAGACACTGAAGTGGCTGCTTAAAAAGGAATCAGTTGTGGGTGTCCAGCGTACAACAAATCTCTCCCTGAAAACCGACAAGAACCTTCTTGAGCGGTAACCATTTACCTTTTAAGCACCAAAGTCTGGTAAACTTTACAAATGTAAAATTCTGTGCACAATATAAGAATTGCCTGCAACCAGTGAAATTGGAGGAATGAGAAGTGAGATTGGACTGTGAATCAAAGAACCTTTCTGAACTTACACACACATTACATACATGTGCGCTTAGAATTAGAAAGGGGTTGTTAAGTTAGGTTAGTTAAGTCAATAGCGATAAGTTAAAGTGTGATTCTGTTTGCATGTTTAAAGATAATTAAAAACAACTTTTGTTTAAGTAAACATTTGTCTTGATGAATATTGGGGTTCTCTGGGCTCGTTACACCTACCAGAGCCTATTTGATTAGGAGATTGGCTTTTGGATAGGTAACAGATCGCTGCCAGCAAACAGAAGTGATCAGTAAGAATCTGGAAATTAGAGGTTGTGGGGAGGTGGGGCTGCTGAATTGGAGGGCGGAGATTGGATATCAAAGGGCAGGTGGAATGGTAAAACAGTAGGTAGATGATGCTGCCAATGGACATAAATGATTGGGTGGGCAGGGTTCAGATATCCAACTGCAGGGGTTGAAGAAGCTGTTAATATCAACCAGTTTCATGTGCTTTCTCAAGCATGTACTCAGTTGGTAATTTGAAGAAGGGGACCCATATTTGTTTGTGCAATTAAAGAATATAGAAGAAATGTACATTTATGCAAACTACTTTTTTTTAATAATCCCTGTTTTGTCACATTTATAACATGCATGGTGATGCCTTCTATTCAGAACTCTAAATTTTGCTGAACTATTTTGCATGTTAATATCATCTGCAAATGGAAAAGCCATAAGATTTCTTAGTGGAAGACTGCAACATTAATTTTGTCTCTTTTCAGATTGGGTAGAAAAATTCCACTTCTGATTAAATAAATCTGTTAGATGAAACAAAAGGTAATATTGGATTCAGTGTTCTAGTAACTTACCTTCCCTCTGTTCTTTGTTTTCCCCAATCTGGTTTCTCAGGAACATCGAGATGAACAGCTGACATCTATCCCACGGGAGGTCTGTAGATCATTTGTGAAGATCATAGAAGAAGTACTTGGGTCACCGCCAGATCTGGAGTTGCTGAAGCTGGTTTACAATTTTTTGTTGGCAGTACATCCTCCTACTAATACCTATGTTTGCCATACCCCACCAGGCTTTTACTTTTCCCTCCACATAGGTGAATGAAATGTGCACTATTTTTGACATGTTTTTCATTACAACTAAAGATAAAGGGCACTGAAGTGGAAAATAATTGTTTAGTTTGTGTTTTTCAAAATAACATCCACACTGAAACTACCTTAATATTAGTCATGTCACTTTCAAATGATCAATGGCATGTGATATTTAGAGTCTATTGGAAGAAACTCCATTGTACATATATAAATTATTTATTCTGAACTTATAAATAAACCGAGTAACAACCTGTTCAAATATATTTGAGGATTCAAAGCTATGTATGATTGAAATAGCTTGTTTGATGCCAATAGTTGTAGTAGAAACAAGATTAAGCAATTTGGCTTCTTGAGCTTGTCTTGCCTTTCAGTAAGATCATAGTTCTTGCTGTTTTCTATCCTAATCCTCTCATCCCCTGAATTCATTAGTACCCTAAAGTCTATCAGTTTTAGTCTTGGTTTTTTTTTAAATTATGAAGTATATTCATATCTCTTAGATGAAGAATTCCAAACTTACATAAAGGAAATCCATCTTTATGTCTGGTTTGACTAACAACCCCCATGAGACAATACCTCCTAACTTTTGGATCAAACAATTTCTTGATATTTACCATGTCAGTACTTCTCTGAACTAATATAATGCTATTACAGCGCCAGTCTGTAAGAAGTTTGTACATTCTCTCCATGACCTGTGTGGGTTTCCTCCCACATTCTAAAAATGGACAGAGTTTGTAAGTTAATTAGTTACATGGTAGTAATTGGACAGTGTAGGCTCATGGGCCGGAAAGGCTCATTACCATGCTGTGACTCTAAATTTAAAAATAATTTTAAATTACCTTTAAATTCCAGTGTACGTGAGAAAATCTTACTGAGTCGGGTCCCTTCCCAGGAATTATTCTAATCCGACTCCACGATACCTCGTTTATTTTTAATATTTGTTTGTTTGCTAGTTTCTTAGTTGTAATTCATTTTTTAAGTGAAGCATAATTTGCATGAAGCACTGGAAGTATTTGTAATACATACTGTGTGAAGCTTCCACAAATCACAAGTGTTAGTCACAAGGCAGTATTTCTTTCTACCCCTGGCAGCAAATTCACTCACTGACTAAATTGTTGAAGTTGAAACATCTTGAACTTACAAGCCATTTATGTCACCCATCTGTATTAGTAAAATGAGTTTTGAGGCATGATGTAGGAAATTTATCTGACATTCCCTCTTAAATTTTTGCACAGCTATTACTTCATCAAGTAGCAACAAGTTAACACCTCTTTTTAAAAAAATTTAAATTTTAGATAAGTTAATTCAGCATTTGTACCACTAAAAGCCATTTTTATAGAAACATAAGAACTGCACTCGATGTGAACTTGAGCATATAGAAGCTGGAGGGACTCAGCAGGTCACACAGAATTTATGGAGAGAAATCAACAAAAAAAATTTCAGAAGAGCCTGACTTGAAACATTGACTTCCATTTTTCTCTGTCGATTCTGCCTGATCTGCTGAGTCCCTCCAGCTTCTTATTGTTTGTTCAATAAAACCATTTTATTCCTGTTTTACTGTTTCCAAAAGAAGGGAGATCTGAGCATTTTGGAAGATTTCCTTTGGTAAATGCACTATGTAAATCCAAATTGATGTCAGGAAAGTCCACTTCATTGCTTAGTGTGTTACCAAACTTCAATGTTTTATATCATTAATCAGCATAAAAATAAGATGTTTTCTGGAGGCAAAGTATTAACTCTTAGAAACCATTATTATTATTCAACTGAAAACAAAATGCTTTGCGGGTTAATAGGGGTCATTGTGCTGGCATACCAATCATAGACTATTTATTCCAGCCACCATTCGACTGTTTATTTGACCATTTTATGAGCAGTTCAGTTTACTTCCATTTCTTTGAGTAATAAGTTCACACTATTTTACACCTGAAAGTCTTGGTGCATGTTGCAACATAATTCATTTTATACTTGTATACTAGTTGTACCGTGACTCATCCCAGACCATACACTTGCACTCTTGATTTTTTGTAAATTCCCAACTTGAGGCCTTCAATAAAATACCAAGTATGCTGGAAAAATCTTGATAAGTTAGTGGATAAAGTTCATTAAAGTAGATTTAGCTAATCTAAGAAAACACAATAGAAACAGGTTGAGTGGCTTACCCCATTAGTCAAAGCAATAATTACTACATGCAAAGGAGACCTTCATACAGGAAGTGTTCTTGCATTTCCAAAGAATGTCAACCCTGATTGAGTTTGATGAATGAAAATACTTAAATATTGTACTAAACTTGCACTGTGATGCTTTCACAAAATAATGAATTTCATGACAAATTCTGATTCTGAAGTATGGAAAATTCCTATTCCTGATACATCATTGAAAGAGTATAATTATTATTTTTAAAAATGCCTTTATTTTGGCTTTTAGATGGCAAGATCTTTCAAGAAAAGGTCAAATTGATCAAATGTATGCGGTATTCTAATAGCAGTGGAAAATCTTCTGAAAGTCCTGGTTTTCTGTCGCCTTCTGCCTTTACTGTTGTTTCACCAGAAGGTTAGAAGTTCTGAAAATGATTCATAATTTAATTTAAATGGATGGTTAATTGCTGTTCATTTGTTACTCTGGATTATGTTACTCATCATCTGCTGTTAACCAATATTTGCCTCATAAATATCTTGTAAGTTGTAGAAATCATTTATTAAATTCTATACATTGTTTTGTTTTCATTAGGAGTTCAGTTAATTTTGAAAATTAGCAAGCAATTTATATTTGCATGTTAATCTATGGAGAACACCTTAGATACTTTATTGAATTGTAAGGTAGTTCATGTGGATTTGTTTTTGCCTTGAAAGATGTTCTAACTCTGATTTTTCTGTTACTTATACTTAAGATAAAACAAATATTAACCATTGTAATTTTCCATAGAACAACTCCTCACAATTTAGATCGGTGGGATAATCCCCTATTGATCTATAGTTATCTCTGTTTTTAAAAATAATTACCTTTGATTTGGTTGACCAAAATGGTAAAACACTGTTCCTGGTTCCTGATGCTCTACCCTCACCCAATGGCAACAATTTCTTTCTGAAAATGACTGTCACATCTTGATTCAACTATTTGTCGACTTCAACAATTTTTAACCACAATTCAAGTCATTATTTCTGGGCATAAATCTCTTCAGTGCCCTCTTCAGATCTCCACATGTGCAAACAAGAAATAGGACCATTCAGCCCTTCGAAGATACTTCACCATTAAGTTCATGGATTGATTCTTCAAGTTCAGCCTCATCACCATCTCGTTAGATTTTTGACAACAAAAAAATTAATCTATTTTGAACAAACACAACCTTATGGTGATAGAAAATTCCAAAAGTTCACCTTCTAGGAAACAAAATCTTATCATGGTCTTAACTGTCCTTATCTGATTGTGAAGCTAAGTCTCCAGGTCTGAGAATCCTTAGTATGTTTCTTTTGAGCTCTCTCATTCCCAGTCCACTAAATCTATGCTCATCTGGCAAACCACCTTCTTTGGAATTAGTTGAGAGAATCATTTCTGCACTGCCTCAAATTTATCCTTCCTTGAGTGAGGTGACCATGTGTGTGCATTCTCATCAAGACCCTATTCAATTGCAATAATAGTTCCTTATTCCTGAATTCAAATCCTTTCTCAAACTTTTAGCCCCCTTAATTGTTTGCTGCACCTCTACGTAGTCCTTCATTGACAAGCTCACCTCGGTTTCTTTTTAACACGAATCAATCTCTCACCATTTAACAAGCATTCTATTTTCCTGTTATGTGCACCAAAGTTATTATGTTTTTCCACAATGCATTCTATCTGCTGAGTTATTGCCCTTGTTTCCTTGAATCCTCTTTGCAATATGCTTTGCACTCACAGTCCCATTTAACTAGTTTAATATCGTCAGCGAACTTGCATGTAGTTCTGGCATTCAGTGAATGTTTGGTTATTTTTTTCTCCCCCCTTTCTTCTAATGGGGTCATCTTTGCTGCGCTGCAATCCACGAAGATAAAACTATAATTTGTAGTTTAACTTCTTTGGTTTAAAAAAATAAGATGGATGATTTTGTGTGATTTAATTAATATTAGAAGTAAGGGTAAGTGTGAAATTATCTTTAGTAAAGCAATTCATTAGCAAATATGGGGAAACACAAAGATTAATTCCTGTACGTATACAATATCAATCATTTTGTGAGATTCTGATTTCTTCCTATTCTCCATCAGAAAAAGTGCCAACATCAAGCTATGGAAAGCAAGATCAGCCGCACTCCCAAAGTCTATCGTTGACCCCTTCCCCCCCACCGCAAGTGCAAATCCAAGGATTGTCACCAAGAGAAAAACCGAACTTTTATGACTTGCAGGAGATTTCTGATGGCGAGTCTGACTCTAAAACCTTTTTGTCAGAAAATGCTCCCCCAGTGGCCACTGCAGAAACACTGAAAAGAATACAGGATGAAATGTACCTCAGCAGCATTGAATCAACAAAAACATTGTGTGAGTCTAAAAGAGGAGCCTCTACAGGAACTGTTGTTGCCCACGATCACATACAAGAATCCTTGGGGCATGTGGTAGAGGCAGGTAGCCCAGCAAATGTGAACTTCAAGATCGATGTGGAACCTGTTTTAGATGAGACTTCATCAGCTTTAGAACCAGATCTGAAGCAGGAAGGGCCCAGTGATGGAATAAATCGACCTGACAGTCTCCAGGGACTTCAGATGTTCCAAAGAAGTCAGAGCAATTTTACTGGTCTAGGATTAGCATTTCCATCCCAAAATGGATCTTCAGTTATTGGACGTCTTCCAAGTATGGTTGGCAAGAATTTGATTCCTGAAGAATGGGAAAGTTTTAGGTTTTCGCCTCTTTATGAACGGCCCTACAAGCAAAATGATGGGGCTACAGATAGGTACAATTTAATTAATTATTGTGCTACCATCAAGAGTTACATTAATCATTAACCAAATTTGCCATACCAATGCAATTCAAAACATTTATGAAATGAGATAAATTCCTTTTACATTCATTTTGGACTAATCATTCCTTGAGGGATGAGAGGGTGGTCAGTGGCCGAATTTAATTCATTCATTCAGCTTCCTCTAATTTTAGTCTTAAATGAAACTCTGACAGATTGTAAATAAAATAATGCATCTGTATTAGCAATGTGGAGAATAAGAAGGCAGAAGATGTTATTTTTACTGTTAATGTCTTGATTTTTCCACAGCATTTGACAATGTCAAAATTACAACCACCCTTTCTCCATTGTCCAGGTTGGTAGAGGTATCCTTGCATGGTTCCATCACCATCAAATCTGGACATCCTTTCATTCTTGGACTCCCTTTTTGTTTCCTATGTGTTGCGCTTAGTGACTCCATCAGCATTTATACAATAAACATAGACACAAATCATGGTAACTATCTTAAAGATGAATATTCCATGATTTGGCACAATCACACTTTTTCAGTGATGCTCTTTCTGACACAATTTGTTATTAGGACCTAATTATCTGAAAAATCCAGGATTCGAGGTCAAATTTAAACCCCAGAAGCATTGATTTGGAGGCTTTGTCAGGAGAAATTTCTCACAAAATTATGAATTTAACTGCTAAATTTGACTGACCTTTGTTAAAATGTTGGTTCATTGACCTGAATAGAAGAGCAGCAAAAATGAGAATAGTTAATAATAACTGTTAACAGTTTAATTTGTTTTGGGCACTTGCAGGTTTCTGCTACGTGCCTTTGGAAACCATATGAAGTATTTAATTGTTTGGATTTATGCTGCCATGATGTGCAGCTGAGAAAAAGTTAGACTGTTCAATTCCTTCAAACTTTTCCCTCGTGTATTTCTAGAATTCTTACATAATATGACATAACAAATGTAATGTTTCCATAAAAATACATTAGATACAGCGCCCTCCATAATGTTAGGGGAAAGCACATTTTTTCCTTTATGTGCCCTATGCTACACAGATTTAATTTTATAATCAAACAATTCACATATGATTAAAGTGACAATTCCTGATTTCATTGAAAGGCTATTTGTTTACAGCACTTTTTAAATCTGGTTTCCCCATTTTAGGGCACCATAATGTTTGGGTCATTTGGCTTCACAGGTGTTGGTAGTTACTCGGGTATGTTTAATTGCTTCATTGGTGCAGGTATAAGAGAGCTAGGCTTGCTTCTAAGCTTTTGATCTCCTTTTGGAGTCTGTAGTTGCCATTTTTCAACACGAGGACCAGAGGTGGGCTAGTGAAAGTTAAAGAAGCCATGATGAGGTTAAAAAACAAGAATAAAACAGTAAGACATCACCCAAACCTTAGGATGATCAAAATCAACAGTTTGGAACATCATTAAGAAGAAGGGGCTGTCATGATAATGAATATGTATGAGATGTACCGGAAGTCACGTGGTATGAGAGAGAGATAAGAACACAAGCAGGAGAACAAAGGAAACCGGAGAATAAAAAGACACTAAGAAGTTTACCTGATGAACTTGTGTTTAATGTTTTATTAACTTCACATTTCTGGCCACAAATGTGACATTGGCGACGAGGATGAAAGAAGCTTGAAGAAAATTAAAGACTAAACAAGATTACAGAGGATTACAGACAACTTCAAGGTGATAAGAATGTTCTCTGTGACTCAGTACTTTTGGAGCTGGAATATTTCCTCATGGCTGGTGCAGACAGTGACTTTATAACACATAGTGGAATTGCTCATTTTGACCCAACGGGTGATGCAAGCACTGTAAGTGTGAAGTGGAAGGCATGGCTGGAAGAATTTGAATCCTACACCGACAGTCGTGGCCTATTTCTAGATACCGGTACAGTTGAACAAAAAGTGCAGAGAAGGGCGTTACTTCTTTTCACTGCAGGACCCTCAGTTCGGGCAACATTTAAGACACTTTTGAATACTGGAAGAAAGGATGAGTACCGGAAAGCGGTAGATGCATTAAATGCACACTATGTAGTGACACCGAATGCTACATTTCAACGCCATTTGTTTCGGAGAACGAGACAAGAAGATGGCCAGACAATTGCTCAGTACGTGACGAGACTACGCCAGCTAGCTGTTGGATGCAATTACATGCCAGCTGATTTGGACAACCAATTATTGGATCAAGTTGTACAGCACTGAAGATCAGATAAACTCAGAAGACGTCTACTGGAAAGAGGGAGTGAGTTGGAACTCACCAATGCTTTAGCTATTGCTGCTGCATTAGAGGCTGTTGAAGGGCAATTTCATACCATGACCCTGAAAGACAACTCAAGCCAGCAAATTAAGAGGCTCTTACATCGCCATAACCAGCCAAGATATATGTCGACACAGGACGTGGAGTGTTATCGATGTGGAAACCGAGGTCACTTTGGAAAAGACCCATATTGCCCGGCCAAAGGCAAAGTTTGCAGAAAGTGTGGAGGTAAGGACCACTTTGCAAAGAAGCGAAAAAGCAAGTCCAATGCAGACCAGAAGAGGAAGAGTACAACTTCCAAAGGCAAAGCCTGGGGGAAAGGAAAGTATCCTGGAAAGAAAGATACCATTCGCCAGATAGACGGTGACGATGATGATACCCAGGAGGAACAGAGTTGTTAGCAATTTACGTTGAATGAAGTACATCATGAGAAAGTCCCAGTGATCATTGGTGGAGTGACAGTTCAGGTCATTGTAGACTCAGGCAGTGACAGTAATGTGATTGATCGACATTTATGGGAGAAGTTGAAAAGGAAAAAGATCATCTGTACCTCAAAGAAGTGTTCCAAGAAACTGTATCCATACACAGCAACCAAGCCATTGCAGACCATTGGATGTTTTACTGCAACTGTTGAAGCTGGAGATAAGTACACCGAAGCAGAGTTTATGGTCATAGAAGAGAAGGGAGAACCATTGCTGAGTAGAAGCACAGCGCAAGACCTGGCAATACTTCATATTGGAGCTTGTGTCAATTCAATTCAGTCATACGAGGATATGAAGCAAGAATTTCCCGCAGTCTTCCAAGGAGTAGGAAAGCTGAAAGGTCGACAATTGAAGCTAGCGGTAGATGAAACGGTCAAACCTAAAGCACAACCAATGCGCCGAACTCCGTTTGGACTTCGTGGGAAAGTCGAAGCCAAAATTAAAGAATTGATCGAACAAGACATTATTGAACCGGTGGAACATTCAACTCCATGGGTCAGTCCCGTAGTGATTGTGCCCAAACCAAAGGGTGACAAGACTATGTGTTGACATGAGAATGGCCAATGAAGCTATAATTAGAGAACGACACCCTATACCAACAGTGGAGGAAATACTTCAAGAACTAACTACCAGCAAGGTATTCTCAAAAATTGATCTGAAATGGGGCTATCATCAATTAGAGCTGGATCCGGGTTCCCGAGATGTGACAACATTTGTGACTCACTGTGGATTGTATCGTTACAAGAGACTATCATTTGGAATTAATGCAGCTTCAGAGATCTACCAGTATGAAATCCATCGAGTGATTCAAGGCATTCCTGGAGTTGCCAACATTTCTGACGACATCATAGTCCATACACCAACGAAGGAAGAGCATGACAAACGGTTGAGGCGTGTACTATCTAGACTACAGGAGGCAGGCCTTACCGTGAATGGAAACAAGTGCCAGTTCGGTGTGTCAGAAATGGACTTCATGGGACACAGACTTACACAGGAAGGACTAAACCCTGCAGAGGCCAAGGTGAAAGCTATTGCAGAGGCACGTGCACCTCAGAACGCAACAGAGGTGAGGAGTTTCCTAGGATTGGTCAATTTTTGTGCAAAGTTCATTTCTAATTTCGCTACAGTGGCAGAACCACTAAGGAAACTAACCAGGAAAGGAGTACCATTTCATTTTGGATCTGAGCAGAAGAAAGCGTTCACAGCGCTGAAGCAAAGCCTGACAGACGCAAAAACTCTTGGATATTACGATCCGGCGGCATCAACCAAAGTCATAGCGGATGCCAGCCCAGTTGGTTTAGGAGCCGTGTTGGTCCAGATGCATGATGGAGGACCAAGAATCATTGCCTATGCCAGCAGATTGTTATCAGATGTGGAAAGAAGATACTCTCAGACAGAGAAAGAAGCACTCGGACTTGTATGGGCCTGTGAGAGGTTCCATGCATATTTATACGACATTGAATTTGAACTCATCACAGATCATAAGCCATTAGAGGTGATCTATGCACCTAGATCCAAACCATGTGCCAGAATAGAGAGATGGATACTCAGACTACAACCATACAAATATAAAGTAATCCACATTGCAGGGAAAGCAAACATTGCTGATCCGCTGTCCAGATTGGTGAAGGATGGAGGTCCACAATCCAAGTTAGAATTGGGAACAGAAACAGAGCTTTGTACGCTTCGTAGCTATTCAGGCGACACCGAAAGCTGTGACTACGAAGGAGGTCGAGAGAGAATCCGAACATGATCCAGAACTCATGGAAGTAAGAGAATGCATACAGAGTGGACAATGGGACAAGTGTACTCACAAGGCTTACATTCCCATTAGAGACGAACTTTGTTGCATTGGACAGTGTGTATTAAGAGGTTGCAGATTGGTGATACCACAAAGATTGAGACCGAAGATCGTATCCTTAGCGCATGAAGGACACCTAGGCATTGTTGGTACCAAGCAAAACCTCAGGACCAAGGTATGGTGGCCAAGTTGTGATAAAGACGCAGAGAAATTTGTTAAAACTTGTCACGGATGTCAAATCACAAGTAGGAGTAATCCGCCAGAACCGATCCGGAGTACGCAACTTCCGACAGGACCATGGATCGACGTAGCTGTTGATTTTCTTGGACCTTTACCGACAGGTGAATCAATTATGGTAGTGATGGATTACTACAGCAGATACTATGAGTACGTGGTGTTGAAGTCCACAACCACTGAAAAAACAATACAAGCATTAGCAGAGATATTCGCAAGATATGGATTACCTGTTACATTATACTCTGACAATGGTCCACAATTCTTTTCAGAGACATTTGCAGAATACATGAGTACCACAGGTATCCACCATCATAAAGTAACTCCGAAATGGCCGCAAGCCAACGGAGAAGTAGAGAGACAAAATCAGTCCATTGAAAAACGATTGAGGATTGCACACGCAGAAGGACAAAATTGGCGAGAAGCATTGCTATCTTATGTGGCTGTCTATCGAGCAACGCCTCATGCAACCACTGGAAAAAGTCCTGCAGAAGCATTTTTTGGGAGAAAAATCCGCACAAAAATGCCAGAAATAAAGGAAATCCGAGACGACCAGGAGATGAGGGACCACGATGCTGAAAAGAAAGGTGCAGCAAAGCTGTACACAGATTCGAAACGTGGAGCCAAGTACTCAGACATCATGCCAGGAGATAATGTTCTAGTGAGGCATGAAACTGGTGGTAAACTAGACACACCTTATTACCATCAACCCTATACTGTTGTATCCAGAAGTGGCAGTATGGTGACAGTCAAGTCTCCGACTGGAGTCCTGTATAAGAGAAATGTCTCAGGTGTAAAAAGGTACCAGTCCAGAGATACATCGAGCAAAGAGGTTGAAAGGCCAATACGAGATGCTGAAACTGAGAGACCTGATGATGTTCCAGAGGCAGTTACCAGCACTCCTGATGAAGTGACTAGAGCGCCAGAAACACCCGAAGCCGTGATGAGCAGTATTGCCAACGCTGAGAGTGAACAACCGAGAAGCGACGACAATATCGCAGGCAGGCCGAAACGAAACCGGAAAGTGCCCAAACGATACGAAGACTTTGTGCCATAATTTTAATAAGAACTTTGGGACAGTATTTTAATCTTATATCATAAAGTGCATGTATGAGTGCTGTAGGAAGTAAACTTTATGTAGTTGAGTTATAGTATTACCATTCGTTACGATGTTCGTAGGTTTCCGAGGGATATTGGTAAATGAAGGTAAAGTTTATTTCTGATTAAAGGAGGGATGTCATGATAATGAATATGTATGAGATGTACCGGAAGTCACGTGGTATGAGAGAGAGATAAGAACACAAGCAGGAGAACAAAGGAAACCGGAGAATAAAAAGACACTAAGAAGTTTACCTGATAAACTTGTGTTTAATGTTTTATTAACTTCACATTTCGGGCCACAAATGTGACAGGGGCATACTGGTGAGCTCAGTAATCAAAAGGTATTCCAAGGACGACCTCCAGTGCAGTTGACAGAAGAATTCTCATCATAATGGAGAAAAATCCCCAAACGCTTGTCCAACACACCAGAAACAATCTTCAGTAGGCAGGTGTGGATGTGTTAATGACGACTGTCCACATGAACAGAAATACAGAAGCTGCTCTGCAAGATGCAAACCATTAGTTAGCCACAGAAACAGGATGGCCAGATTACAGTTTACCAAGAAGTTTTTAAAAGAGCCTGCAGAATTCTGGAAAAAGATTTAGTGTATAAATGAGACCAAGATTAACAGCGATGGCAAGAGTAAAATGTGAAGGTGCAACGGAACTGCCCAAGATCCAAAGCATACCACCTTATTTGTGAAACGTGGTGGGGGTGTTATGGCTTGGCATGTTTGGCTGCCATAGGTACTGGCACACTTGTATTCATTAATGATGTAACTGCTAATGGCAGTAGCAAAATTAATTCTCCGGTTTCCTTTGTTCTGCTCAGGTTTGAGCAAATACCTCCAAATTCATTGGACAGCACTTCATCCAACAGCAAGACAATGATCCCAAACATCCTGCTGAAGGATCAAAGACGTTTTTCAAAGCTAAAAACTGGAAAATTCTTAAATTGCCAACGCAGTCACCTGATCTAAATCCAATTGAGCATGCCTTTCATCTGCTGAAGAGAAAACTTGAGGGGACAAGCACCCCCCCAACCCCCCCCCCCGAAAGAAGCAGGTGCTGAAGTCAGCTGCAGTCAAGGCCTGGCAGAGTATCACCAGAGAAGATACTCAGCACTTGGTGATGTCCATGAATCATAGATTTCAAGCAGCCATTGCATGCAAGGAATATGCAACAAAGTACTAAACATGACTACTTTAATATACATACTATTGCTATGGCCCAAATATTATGATTCCCTGAAGTGGGGGATAATTTCTACGTGGTCAAACCAAAGTGTGTACAAATCTCTTCTAATAAAATCTGGAATGTGCACTTTAATCACACCTGAATTGTTTGATCACAAATTTAAAACTGTACACAGGGACAAATTAAGGGGAAAAAAGAAGTGTCTTTGTCCCAACATTATGACAGGCACTGGCCTCACACGAAATATTATAAAAGAAGTGTCTTTGTCCCAACATTATGACAGGCACTGGCCTCACACGAAATATTATAAAAGAAGCGTCTTTGTCCCAACATTATGACGGGCTCACACAAAACATTATTGACAAATGGTGGAGTTGACTTGATGTTCTTGAGCATTACACTTGAAAAACAGACCAAAAAATTGCCAGTTCCATTTGTAATTTCCCAATGGAGTCAAACCATGGTAAGCATTTCTCCCTCTGTCTTCCTACAAAGTATAAATTAATTGACATAGTAAGCTTCGATTTAATTTAAAAATAGACCAAATACTTGTCAACCCTTGGTGTACTTGATTCTGAAAAAATGAACAGGATTTTCAGAGTACAAAGTTTGTAGGTGAATTGGTCACATTACTATATTTGGGCAGTGCAGGTTTGTGAGCCGGAAGAGCTTGTTACCACGTGTATCTCCAAATTTAAAAAAAAAACTAAAGGTTTGAAATACTTCTAATATTTCATTATCTAATCCCGTTACAAATGATCTCTAGGAGGGTCAATGTCTAAATGTCTAAATACTAGGAAAGGTTTGGGAACCCAGCCTTTAAATTTTAAATTTAGACAGGCCATTTTAGCCCAGGAGTCCATGCTGCCCAATTTGCACCCAATTAACCTACAGCCCCAGAATGTTTAGAATGGTGGGAGGAATCTGGAGCCCCCTGGGGGGAAAACGCACATGGACATGGGGAGAAAATACAAACTCTTTACAGACAGCACGGGGGAGGAAACTGGAGCCCCCCGGGGGGAAAACGCACATGGACATGGGGAGAACATACAAACTCTCTACAGACAGCCCGGGCTTCAAACCCCAGTCCCAATCACTGGCTCTGAAGGTGTTGCGCTAACTGCTACGCCAGTCGTGCCACCAGAGTAATGAATGCCACAAAGTTTAAAACATCGACAATGATAAATCTAAAGTTTCTGTGGTTCACATTATTAAACAGAAATAGTCGATTTCTTATCTGGTTGACAAGTGTTTTCTGCATCTAGATCAACAACAGAAGATTGCCTGATTCTCATCTGCTGTGGGCTGTATGATCTTTTGAGAGGAATCCTGCTCATCTTGCCAGATGTAATGCTTGCTGATGTGATGGACAAGTTAATTCAACCAGAAGCATTGATAGTCCTTGTTAATCATCCAGCTCCAGTTATACAACAAGGAGTTATTAAAGTAAGAGAAATAAACAGTTGATCCATTCATAGATTTGGTCAGGACAGCCTGAAGTCTACACAAATGGATTACCAGAATGTCTAACACTGGATGTCATAATCCTTGTTAACAGTGTTGTAGTGAACAAACCTCATCTCAATTACATTCTCTGTTGATATTGATTTTACCTTTTATAATAATCTAAATATTGAAATATCTTTTCCACAGTGAATGTACAAATTGTCAATGATAGTACAGTGCTGTGTCTGTCAGAAAGGCTAGAGCACACAAGTAAAGTGGTTTACAGTTTTCTTGCCTGAATTTTGGCTTGAATTTTTAAAAAAAAACGTTATTGATTTTGAAAATATTGGAGATGGAAGCAGGTTTCAATTCAGTGTGCGGAGAAGTTCGCAGGTAATGAGCAAATAATGGTTTCATTATTTTGATGGGAAAGGTTGATCGATCTGACAGCCTTAATGAGTTTGTAGGCCTTATCCTTTCTAAATTCCCATGTGAGATTATTCACTTCACCACATCAGTGTTCTAGGTTTGCATCCGTTAAAAGCTTAGTTTCACTTATTGCAATAAATGTTTAAGTTTTGTCCATTTGATAATACAAACCATGTGAGTTAATGCTCTCTTATCCCACCAAATTATCCCTCCATTTAACAAGATCTGCTTTAGATTGCTTCTCATCCTTTGACATTTATTCCATGAAGTATTTCTTGAAGTATTTCTTCAAGTACATGGACAATGTGGGCCATTTCATTCCTAAGAATCATATCTTCCAATCACTCTCACTTTGTTGTGGCAGAAATGTGCTGAGAAAGGAAATTCACCTGAATAAAAATAAAACTCACTCACTTTTCACTTTTATTCAAATATTAGCCCAATGATTCTACTCCCCACTATTGTAATTGTGCTATTCTTGCTTTGCAGCAACCAAGTGGATTTCGTCCTTAAGGATGTCCTCTCTTTCATTTTCTCTCTTCAGCATTGTATTTTCTTCCTTAATCTGCTCAATTTTCTCTCTATCATTATCTTTCTGGCACCTGCTGCACCTTGAAAGATTTGGGTCCAGTTTATCTCGTATTCTGAGCCATGTATCGGTAATCACTGCCATATTTCACATAGATAAACAAGAAAGATTGCAGGTGCAGGAAAACTAGAGCATCACACAAAATGCTGGAGGAGCTTAGCGGTCAGGCAGCATCTGTGGAAGGCAATAGATAAGGATGTGGGTTACAGCCTGAAACTATGACCATCTATTACCTTCCATGGATTCTGGCTAACTCACTGAGTTTCTCCAGCATTTTGTGTGGTGTCATATTTCACATTGTCATTTGCACCTGCTCACCAACTAAATTTTCAATTCTTTGTCCATTTCAACACTTTATTCACAGGTGTTCCTTGTGCTTAGACACAATTTAGATAATTTGTTGACTTTCTAATAGTGTAATGTTTAACTATTCATTAGTCTAGCTCTGACTACCTGTTTCAATCTGCTACCTGCCTTCTTCCTTTTTGTAATGGTGCTGGGGCTCATTCCTTTGCCAGTTTTTTTTTTAACACTGCCCATCCACCCCCAAACTGCAGTTCGCAAACCTTTTCACAAGAATATTGATCCATTTTCTGTTAATGAGGATGAACCTGGTCCCATTGTCCTAAAAATCTAAGACAATTGTAAGCCACTCACGAATCTCTCTTGTCCTCCTCCTGCTACAGGAATATCTATGAAATTTAATGCCCATTTTAAATTTCCTCTTTCTCAAGCATAGGATATCAATATTTTTCTTCTAATTTAATCACTTTTAATATGTAGTGAAGTAATTTTCTTATCCCTTACCCTTTCCTGTCTCCTTTTTTTAAAAAACGTTATTTATAATAATTTTTAAAAAGATAATACAGAATACAAACCCCGCTCTTACAAAAATATATTAGTAAAATAGATCATCTTAATTAGTGCATTAATCCCTCAATATAACCCACCCCAACCCCAACAACAAAAAAAACCCTATTTCTACAAAGTGTTGGAGCCTGTACAAAGATTAAAATATCCTTTCCTGTCTTTCCTGTTCCAAAGAGGTAACTTACCATGTGGGACTTAAGTTGTCGATGACAGAAGCTCCATTTTGTGTCTTAGTATTGATTATTTTATGATCATGGCCTTTCTACCCATCTTTGTTCCCCTTCTGCAGCTCTTTTGTTCCTTGGTCTGGACTGAAGTTTTTCTAATCAACAGGCTAGGCAGCATCTGTGGAAAGAGAGAGCTAATGTTCAGTTCACTTTCTATTTTAATTTCAGATTTCCAGCATCTACAGATTTTTATTTTCATGCAGAGGAAGAAACTCATTCCAAATGCGGGGAAGCGCATAATAAATTTTTCCCATATGGTATGGGAACTAAATAATAGTACAGAACTGCAGTTCACTGTCATGGGGAAAGTGGTAATTTCCTGGCACTTGTGTGGAACACATTACGGTTTATCAGATTAAGTAGAATTTGTGTCTGTTGTGCATGCCTGCAGAGACTATTTTGTTAGTTAACTTGTTTGAAGAAAACTAGTTATTGTGAAATCATTTAGTGACTCTCTCCATGCCAGATATCAAGTAGGAATTAATTAATGAAGCAGCTGAAAATGGTTGCAATTGGGACATCCACAATTCCAAAACTCTAGTGTCTTGGGCAGAAGCGATTGACATCCCAACTGAAGAAGCAAGTTCCTCTGCGTAGGGCATGATTTCAGACAATTTATTTTTTTTCATCCCTGATTCCCATTAATTTCATTTGTATTGGAGCTATTGACGACACTCACTCTGACCTCTCTACCAGATTTCAACTCTTCTGTTCATGTTTACATTTAAGGGTGTAATGAATTTTAAATGGGGATCTGGGAGAACCAAAATTAATTACAGTATTTCTGAGTGTGTTATTTGGTAAATGCTGTTTGATAACATTGCAGCTATCTGTCTGTCCCTTGGATGTTAAGAATGAGATGAAGGAACAGTAATCAGCTGTGCATGATTTGTCCTGCTTTTCTGTGAAGTGGAAATACCTGGGCAGTTTTCCATAGCATCAGGTAGATTCCTATACACCTTTCTTGAAGGAGGAGGAATATTGGTTCATCATTCAATGGTTGAAGTGGGTTAAGTGTAATGATGACATTCCCTTCTCCCTCTTTTACCTGCTGACATGGAATTCAGAGTTAGCATTGAATCACAGTCCCTTTCTCGAGCTTGCTTTTTGCGCTCTCATTGCAATCTTGTCAAGCTTATCTGATTGCTTGGCTAGTCTGTAGGGCTACTGTCCTGTTAGTTTCATACATTTGAGTGCTTTGCTACCCATTCTAGAGTTTTGGAATTGCATTCATGGAATTTGAGTTGCTGTCTCTGAATCATGAGATATTCAAATGAAAGAGAAATTATTTCTTTTGGCAAATGGGTCTGTAACCAGAAGCAACAGATTTAAAGTAATTGCCAAAAGTGCAAAGAATTTGAATCACTCAGATTTGGGATTCATCACTTGATTGATGGAAGCATATTCAGCAGCGAATTATGTATCACTAAAATGGAAGAAATTGTCGAACCAGCAAGAATAAGATTAATTGGTCATTTAATCAAAAGTTAGTAACGGTACAGTGGCTGAATAATTTCTGAGTCTGTGTGATTCCATTTATGTAGTTTCATAGATGGCATTTTTATTTTAAAAACTCCATCACATTTTCATAATTCTGTTTTATTAATAGCTGCTGGATGCCTATTTCACACGTGCATCAAAGGAGCAAAAGGAAAAATTCTTGAAAAACCATGGGTTTTCGTTGTTGGCCAATCAGCTTTATCTTCACCAAGGGACACAAGGATTGATGGAATGTTTCCTTGAGATGCTGCTGGGCCGGGCAGTTGATCTGGATGAAGAGTATGTCCATTTTGTTGTGAATTTTGTTGATGCGCATTGATTAAAGTCACCTTACCTAAAATAAAAATATCTTCTCTCACATCAGTTATGTATTGCTGTGGAGAAGATGAGCTAGTTAATCTGACAGTAGGTCCAAACCACTAATGTCTTGATTGTCTCTTGTGAATGAGGTAATTGGATGAGTGACATGCAGTTCAGGATAAGATGGAGATCTTCATTGAGTTGCCAGTGTGCAGCAATAGTTAAACTCCATGAATTATTGTAATATACCCTTGTGATTTGTACTTGTGATGTATTAATCTATACTCAACAATATAGCTTTTAATTACCCCCACCAATTATTTCTGCCCTTTGCTGTGATTCACCTCAACCTAAACTGATTCCATCTCGTATCTTGGAGGCTCAATGACCCAATGAGCCTACTTGTGCTCCTATATCTTGTGATCTTTTCTCTCCAAATCTTAAATCCATTAGACTTTATAACAGTTCTCACTTTGCAACTGTCCCATTAAGTAGATGAATGTTAACATTCATCCATTTTGATCACAATATGAAAATTTAACCAGAATTAAATTTAATTCTTTATTTCTGTTAAATCAACTACGGGTAATTTGTTCCAAATATTTGTTCTCAACTCAAGTCTTTTGTAATATTCATTCCTCTGCTAATTTTTGCCAAAATTGTTACTCATTTTTGTTCTATTATTATTCCACAGATATAACTTTTTGCTTACTTGGTTTGAATTTGATTTTATTTTCTGAGACCTTCCAACTATATCCAATTTTGCCATTAGGTTAAACAATTTTTTAAAAATATATTTACTTGGTTCACCATGATACTGGCCCAGGTCAATTTCAGAAACTGAGTGATTTCCTCTTTGCCCAGGACTGATGCCAGTGCTTCCTAAATCAAAATACTTACTTCCTATACCATTCTTCAACCTTGGATGAACTTTCAGTTGAGAGGGTGCTGAAAACATTGAGATGTTCACAGGTCTCTATCACATATGTTTGGAGCTTTAGGAGGAGACATGGACACATGTAGGATGCACAGTGCCCACCATAATGCTTGGGACAAAAACATTTTTTTTTCCTTTATTTTCCCCCATGGTCCACAGTTTTAATTTTGTTATCAAACAATTTGCATGTTATTCAAGTGCAGAGTCCTAATTTTATTCAAGGTTATTTGTATGCATTTTGGTTTGACCATGTAGAAATTACAGCACTTTTTATACATAGTTCCCTCTTTTCAGGGCACCATAATATTTGGGACATTTAGCTTCACAGGTGCTTGTGAGTACTCAGGTATGCTTAATTGCTTCATTGATGGAGGTATAAGGGCTCGACTTGCTTCGAAGCTTTTAATCACCTTTGAAGTCTGTAGTTGCTATTTTTCAACATGAGGAACACAGATGTGCCAATGAAAGTCAAAGAAGCCATTATGAGCCTGAAAAACAAGAATAAAACAGCAAGAGACATCGCCCAAATCAACTGTTTGGAACATCATTCAGAAGAAAAAGCGTACTGCTGAACTCCGTAATCTCAATTGGACTATTAGGCCAAGGAGGACCTCCACTGCTCATGACACAATTCCCATCATAATGAAAACAATTCCCCAAAAGCCTGTCCGACAGATCAGAAACATTCTTCAGGAGGCAGGTGTGGATGTGTCTGCAGAATACTTCTTGAACAGAAATACAGAAGCAACACTGCAAGATGGAAACCACTAATTAGCCACAGGAACAGGATGGCCAGATTGCAGTATTTAAAAGAGTCTGCAGAATTCTGGACCGGTGAGACCACAATTAACCTGTATCAGAGTGATGGCAAGAGCATTGTGTGGAGTCGCAAGATCCAAAGCATAACAGCAATGTTGCCACATGCATCTTCATTGATGACATAACTGCTGATGGCAGTAGCAAAATGAATTCTCTGGTGCATAGAAACACCTTGTCTGCTCAAGTTTGAGCAAATGCTTCCAAATTCATCCAACAACAAGACAATGATCCCAAACGTACTGCAAAAGCAACAAAGGAGTTTTTCAAAGCTAAAAACTGGAAAATTTTTGAATGGTCAAGTCAGTCTCCTGATCCGAATCCAATTGAACATGTCTTCTATATGCTGAAGAGAAAACTTCAGGGGACAAGCTTCCGAAACAAGCAGGAGCTGAAGATGGCTGCAGAAAAGGCCTGGCAGAACATCACCTTCTGTATTGGGGAGTTAATCTACAGAACATGGGCTTTACTTTAACTGTGTTTACTTTAACTGTTTTGGAGTGCCAAATTTAAGATAATTTATGAGGACTTTAGATCTGTGAACTACCTGGGTTACCAGATCGCAGCTGAATGCAGCAGTTCAGTTGCTTTATTCTCAGACGACAGGATAAAATAGTGGAAACCTGTGCCAAAACTGGGATAGTTTGTTGCACTATTCAAATAAATCACTTACTTGTATCTGGAAGATGCTAGTTTGCCATTTCTTCTGAATCTCTACTTAAATGAGACACGAGTGCTTGGGAGTAACTTAACTTGTTTTTATACTTTGATTGGGTAATTACCTGTGCATGGCTGGAACATCTACCAGTATGTGTTATAAATAAACATATTTTGCAAGTTTAATATTAATGTCCAACTTGGGATGTGCCTTTCTATGAATTTGAACAGGTTGGATCCAGATGCTGTGGCTCATATTGACCCATTCCATAAAAGGTGCATTATTCCTATGTTGGGCCTCATTGAAAACTCTCTCTATGAAAACGCATTAGTGCACCACATATTGTATGTTCTACTCCAGTTTCTGAATGCCTGCCCCAAGTTAACTGATATACTTCTCGACAACGGCTTGCTGTATGTCTTGTTCAACACCTTGGCAGCACTTAATGGACTACAGAATGGGTAAGAAATTTGTCATAGATGGTCTTAATGTATTGTAAATTCATATTGTGTTACATTCTTTGCAAATACCAAATGTCAATATTTGTAAGACAAAGTCTGTCCCTAATCTGACCATGCTTTTCCAAATGTGCATTAATCCTATCCCCGAGCATTGTCTCCAGTGGTTTTTCTACCGCTGAAGCAAGGCTCACTGGCCTGTAGTTTTTTTTTATTATCCCATTTCCCTTCTTGGACAATGGTGCTACTCTGTATCCAGGCCCCAGCAATCTCCTCCTTTACCTCTTGCAATAACTTGCACCCAATAATCATTCTCCGGGAATTAATCCCACTTTTATGCTCTTCAAAAGACCCAACATGATCTCTTTCTTGATTTCAAAATACTCCAGTACAGTAGTATTCTCTACACTGTGCTCCCTATCAATATTCTCCATGTCCTTCTCCTTGGTAAATACAAATGCAAAATACTCATTTAGTACTTTACCCTCTGTCCTATCCTTTCTCTCATCATGCTCTGTAAAATGCCTTGGACTTCTCTTCAACCCTGCTTGCCAACAACATTTTGCACTACCTTTTGGCCCTCCTAATGCCCTGCTGAGCCACTTCCTGTAATCTTTGTATTTCTCCAATCCTTTGTCTGATTTTAGCTTCCTAAATCTTGCATATACTCTTATTTCCTTTTTGATTAGATTTGTGGCCTCTTTTGTCATCCAAGGTTCTCTTACTCTGCCATCCCTGACCTTCCTCCTGACAGGAACATGTTGATCCTGTATTCTAATTCTCTGGTCCTTAAAAATTCCCACATTAATTTTAGACTTCCCTGGTAAGAGCTGCTCTCAATTAACTCCCCAGCTCTGACTAATAATATTATTTGCCATTCCTTGATTTGGTATTTTCCTGTCAGTTTCAGTTTATTCTTATAATTATCTTGAAACTTAAAGAATTATGATCACTATTCATAAAATGCTCTCTCACTCGAACTCTGATCACCTGGCCAGGCTTATTTCCCAATACTAGATCAGTGTGGCCACTTCCCTTGTTCAACTATATACATGCTGCTTTAAGAACCCCTCTTGGATGCCTTTCCAAATTCTATCCCATCTAAGCCTCTGACACTAAGGGTAGACCTAGTCAATAATGTGAAACTTAGTCTCGCGCTAGGACAATCTTGTTGCTTTTACACTTTTCCATAATCTATCTCTATATCTGTGCCTCAACCTCTCAGCAATTGGGAGACCAAAAATATAACCTGATTAGAAATTCAACATCTCCACCTCTTTTACCTCCTTCTCTAACCCATCTAAAACAACGAAAGACAGGAACGTTTAAGTTGCCAGTCCTATCCCTCTTGCAACCAAGTATCTGTACTAGCTACCACATTTCTAAGTACTGATCTAGTTCCCACTCCCCTGTCATTTTAGTTTCATCTCTTCCAATTGGCATTGGAAAACCTCCATGTGAGGATATTGGTTCCCCTCCAGTTTAGGTGTAACCCATCCCTTTTGAACAAGTATCACCTGTCCTGGAAAAGAGCACTATCTTCCTAGTTCTTGCCTCCCTAGCACTTAGCTCTGGTTGTGTCTCTGCAATTACAACCCTGAAGTCCTGCTTTTGAACTTGCCATTTGAACATTCCCAGACACAAAAAAGCCCCACCAAACACCTAAAACCTAAAATAACATGGGAATGATTGATAACTACACAGCCTATATAAAGTAGAAATAATGTACTGTATGTACATTGTAGTTTCACTTACCAGAATCAGAAAAACTGAGTTTTGACTGCCTCGCTGGCTGCTTTTTGTAAAAGCGAAAATCCTTTCATAAAAGCGAACACAGATTTCTTCATAAAAGCAAATTAGCAGAAAGCGAGTATTCGTGAAGTTCCCGCAAATCATTCTGCAGGACCACATCTCTTTTCCAACATTGTTACCAGTGTGGACCACATTTTCTGGCTGCTCACCTTCCCCTTTCAGAATATTCTGTAACTGCTCAGACACATCCTGGACGCTGGCATCATGGAGACAGCAGACCATCCTGGAATCTTGCAGTGACAGAAATGTTTCTATGCAGCCCAAAATATGAAGTGTCCTACCACTATCACTCCACTGATTTCACCCTTCCCTGATGAGCCGCAGAGTCAGTCATGGTGTCAGTGATGATGTTGCTGCTACCCTTTAATAGGTCATCTCCCTTTTATTCAAAGCAGTAAATTTCTACGAAGTGGAATGGCCACAGGGAACTCTGGACTAATTGTTTATTTCCTTTACTTTTACTGGTCATTTGACAATCTGCAGCCTGCATCTTGGGTGTGACCACATCACCATAGCTGCAATCTATGACCCTCTTGATTAAATGGATGATCCTGTTCATTCGACTCCAGCTCCAATTCACATAGAAATTGCAGCTGAATTACCCTTCTCGCAGGAAATGCCACTGGAAATCTCCCGTATCCTCTAGGAGGACCATGCTTCTACCTTGACTGACATAGCTACACCAAGTCTGAAAAGTTTACAAAAAAGAAAAAGGGCTAGTTTAAAAACATCTTAATTAAAATGAAAGACCTCATTGTCACAAAAAAAAGTTATTGAGAATCAAGTTCTGAATGCTGGAAATCTGAAAGGAAATCAAAATGCTGGATATTCTCAACAGATCATGCAGTATCTGTAGAAAGAGAGAAAGAGAAAAATATTTCAGGTCCTAGAACTTTCATCTCATCAGAAATGTCAACTATCTGTTGCCTTCCATGGATGCTGCCTGATATGCTGAGTTCCTCCCACATTTAGTGTTTTTCCACTTTTCCAACACAGAACAATACAGCATAGTACAAGCCCTCGGCTCTCAGTGTTGGACTGACCCATATGGTCCTTCCAAAAAAAATACTAAACCTTCCCTACCCCATAACCCTCTTTTTTTTCTTACATGTCTAAGAGTCTCTTAAATGCCTGCAATGTTTCAGCCTCAACCACCATCCCCGGCAAGGCATTCCAGGCACCCACAACTCTGTGTAAAAAAAAAAACATCCCTGATGTCTCCCATAAACATACCTCCCTTCACTTTGTACACATGTCCTCTGATGTTTGCTGATCCTGCCCTGGGTTACAGGTGCTGGCTGTACACCCTATCTGTGCTTCTCATAATCTTGTAGATCTCTATCAAGTCTCCTTTCATACTTCTACACTCCAAAGTGAAAAGTTCCAACTCTGCTAACCTTGCCTCATAAGACTTGTTTCCCAATCTAGACAGCATTTTGGTAAATCTCTGCACCCTCTCCAGAGCTTCCACATCCTTCCTACAATGAGGTGACCAGAACTCCACACAATACTCCAAGTGTGGTCTTCCCAAAGATTTGTGGAGTTGTGACATAACCTCTCTACTCCTGAATTCAATCCCTCTAGTGATGAATCCCAGTATCTCATAGGCCTTCTTAACTATCCTATCAACCTGTGTGGTGACCTTGAGGGATGCATAAATTTGGACCACAAGGTCCCCCTGTTCATCCACACTCTTAAACAACCGACCATTAATCCTGCACTCAGCTGTCTGGTTAGTCCTTCCAAAATGCATCACACACTTAACTGGATTGAATTCCATCTGCCACTTTGCTGCCTACCTCTGCATGCTGTCTATATCCTCTTGTAACCTTCGACAGCTCCATCAACAACTCCTCCAACCTTACTGTCATCCACAAACTGACTGACCCATCTTTCTTCCTCTTCAGGGGACCCAGAACAGATCCCTGCAGCACTCCACTAATCACTGACTTCCAAGCAGAGTACTTTCTTTTCACTACTACTCTCTGATTTCTTGCTACAAGCCAATTTTTTATCCACTCAGCCAAGGTTCCTCTGATCCTGTGCCTCATGGCTTTCTGGATGAGTCTCTCATGGGGGACCTTGTCAAATCCTTTACTAAAGTCCATATAGATCAAGTCTACTGCCTTACCCTCATCAATTTATTTTGTTACCTCCTCAAAAAACTCAATTAGACTCGTGAGGCACAATCTTCCCTTCACAAAACCATGCTGACTACGCTTGAGTAGACTGTACATCTCAAAATGCTCATAGATACTATCCTTACGAATCGCCTCCATTAGTTTACACACCACTGGCGTTAAACTCACCAGTCTATAATTCCCAGAATTCTATCTATTACATTTTTTAAACAAGTGGACTAAATTCCCATTCTACAATCCTCTGGCACCTCCCCTGTGGCCAAAGCGGATTCATATATCATAGCTACTGCCCCAGTTATCTCTTCCTTCACTTCCCACAGCAGGTTAGGGTATATCGCATCCAGCCCCAGGGACATCAATCTTAATGTTGTTAAGAAGATCCAACATTTCGCCTCCTTAATCTTCACATTGTCCAGCACACAGGCCTGTTCAATTTCAACATCACTGAGAGTATCATGGTCAATGTGGTTTATGGTGTGAAAAATAAAAAATTTAAAAAAAAAACCTCACTGAGATTAAGGTCCTTTTCTCTTGTGAATACTGATGCAAAGTATTCATTTAGGATCTCCCCAACCTCCTCTGCCTCCAGGCACATGTTGCCTCCTTTATGCTTTAGCGGCCCCACCTTCATTCTTGTCATCCTTCTGTTCTTCACATATGCCTAGAACACCTTGGGATTCCCCTTAATTCTATATGCCAATGCCTTCTCTTGTCCCCTTTGAGCTCTTCCGTCCTTTCTTAAGCAGGGCGAGAGGGACCATATACTTCTCATGAGCCCTTCCTGTTTCCTTCTTCCTATATCTAATGCGAGTTTCCTTCTTCCTCTTGACTCATTGACTGACCCGTTTCGTCAGCCACAGTTCTCTTTTCCTACCATCGTTTCCCTGTTCCAGTGGAACCAACCCATCTTGAACCCTTCACAGTTGTTTCCTAAACTTCCTCCACATTACTTCTGTGCTTTCACCCTTAAACATTTGTTTCCAGTTTATTCTCACTAGGTCCTGCCTCATCCCTTCATAATTAGCCCATCCCCAGTTAAGTACTTTCCCAGTTTGACATTTTAATCCTTTTTCATAGCTATGTTGAAGCTAAGGGAGTTGTGGTCACTCTCACCAAAATGCTCCCCCACCAAGTGGTCCACCACCTGACCAGTTCATTCCCCAGAACCAGATGCGATATGGCCTCTCCTCTTGTCAGCCAGTCCACATACTAGGTCAAGAATCCTTCTTGCATACTCCTGAAAAATTCAGCCCCATCTATCCCACTTGCAATCCGTATATGCCAGTCAATATTAGGAAAATTGAAATCATACATAACTACAACCCTGTATTTCCCACACTATTCCAAAATCTGCCTGCTTACCTGCTCCTCTGTGTCCCGAGAGCTATAGACTACTCCCAGCAGTGATAGCTCCCTCCCTATTTGTGACTTCCACCTACACCAACTCAGTGGACGTTCCCTCTACAGCATCCTTCCTTCAATAACAGTGATACTATTCCTGGCCACTAATGCTACTCCCCCACCCCACTCCTTTTCTACCTCCCATCCTATTCTTTTTAAAACACATAAACCCACGTACCTGTGTCAGTCAATCTTGCCCTTCCTCCAGCCAAGTTTCAGTAGCGACCACAACATCGTAGTTCCACATATTGATCTATGCACCAAGTTCATCTCCTTGATTCCTAATACTCCTAGAATTGAAAGACTCATTTAAACCCCTCTCACTGGCTGCCTTATTTTTTGTCCCCTGTCTGTCCTTCCTCACCAACTGAAAGGACATAGAATCATGATTTTGTCCTTCTACCCTAAACTCTGCACTCACATTCTGATTCCCATCTCCCTGCCAAACTAGTTTAAACCCGCCCCAAAAGCTCTAGCAAATCTGTCTGCCAGGATGTTGGTCCCCCTCCTGTTCAGGAGCATCCTGTCATTTTTGTGCAGCTCAGACCTTCCCCAGAAGAGATCCCAATGATCCACAAATCTGAACCCCTGCCCTCTGCACCAATTCTTCAGCCACAACTTTCTGTTCCTTCCCTCTCTGGACCCTGGCACAGGCAGCATTTCTGAGATTACCTCTCCTGAGGTCTTGGTTTTTCCTGAATCCCTGTATTCCCTCTTCAGGACCTCATCCCCATGTGGACCATGACATCTGGCTGCTTGCCATCCCCTTCCAGAATGCTATAAACTCAACCAGAGACATCCCTGAACCTGGCACCTGGGAGGCAACATACCATCCAGGAGCCTCAATCTCATTCACAGAACCTCCTATCCTCTTGGCTAACCAACAAGTCCCCAATCACCATCATTCTCTTCTTCTCAACCCCCTCCCTTCAGAGCCAGGGGACCAGCCTCTGTGCCAAAGACATGACCATCTCAACTTGTCCCTGGTAGATAGTTCCCGCCCCCCCCCCCCCCAAACAGTATCTAAAACAGTATACTTGTTGAGGGGAACAGCCACAGAGGTGCTTTGCATTGTCTGCCTCTTCCCCTTCCCTCTCCTGACTTTTAGGGATGACTGCCTCCCTGAAACTCCTGTCTATCTCTACCTTTCCTAATATCCACCATTCATCCAGCTCCTTCTTCCCAGTTTTTCAGGAGCTGCAGCTGGATGCAACTTTTGCAGATGCAGTCATCAGGAACAAATGTGCTGTTCCTGACTTCCCACATCCCACAACCAGAGCACTGGACTGTCCTAAACACTGCCTCCATTTCCCACTCCTAAGTTAATTAAATTCATTAAAGAAATTTACTGGCCTTATCTCTGTGAGATCAGCCAAAGCCTCAGCTTAATTCACTGGGCCACTCCTCTTTAGCTACCCTTCATTTTATTTGTCCCTGCCAATTAATTCTAATTACTCCCTCCCACAAATCAACATTCTGCTTAACCCTTCAGTTGCCTTTCTAAAGGCTTCTTCAGGTGCATTCTCCGCCAAAAATGCGCCTGCAGAAGCAGATTCAGACCTGTGGAATGGTCGTTCAGGTGGCAGCGCTGAAAGAGCAGCACTGGCCATGTGAAAGGGACAGCTTCACGGGAGGCGCCTCGGAGCACACTCCGGCTCCTGTCCCTTCGGGCTGTCAGGGTTGGGATGGCTGGCTGTCAGCGCGGGGACGTCCCACGTGGGACGTCCCCACACTGATCCTACTGCCCCACTCTCTCCCCACAACCCTATATCAGTCCCCACACTGTGGGGCAGCTGGTGCGGGACAGTATTGTTTCCTGAAGGGTGCAGCATGCCCTGACAGAAGAAGATGTGTTATTCTTGAAACTTGCTTTGGGTCTTGCTTTTACAGTACAGGCACCCATAGGCAGAGGGGTCAGATTTGGAGAAGGATGAAAAATTTAAGTGGCAGGCAACTGGAAACTCAGGGTTACTCCTACAGGCTGAATGCAGGTGCTACGCAAAGTAATTACATTTGGTTTCTCAAGTGTACAGGAAACCATATTGGGGACACTGATTGCAATACATTAGACTGGAAGAAGTGCTAGTGAACCACTGCTTCAATCTATTTCCATTCTAGTTGGTGGGAAGGGAAGCAGTGAAAGTACAAGTGTTGATCTCCTGCGATGTCATAAAATGAAAACGAGCAAAGCAGGACTAATGAAAGAAGTGATCCCTTTGAAATACTCATGTGGAATAATGTATAATCAGAGGAAATGGAACAGAAACAGAAGAACAAGGAACGGAATGGAGTCCAATAGCAGGTGTTGGGGAGGAAGTTGTAGCGGAGCTAGCTTTGGGAGTCTGAGTTTCAAGTCACAGACATCTTTTGCAAGCCCTGAGACTTCCATTACTATCTTGCTCGCCTTCTTCCCACTCTGGTGATTTGTATTCTCTTTCCCAGTGCTAATGAAGGGCCCCAGACCTGAAACATCAACTATTTCTTTTTCCACATATGCTGGCTGGCTTGTGGAGTATTTTCAGGATTTTCTGTTTATACATCATGCCAACTAGAATAGATCCTAACTCTAGCATTGAAATACAGGTATCCCCTACATTATAGCCAATATTTTGAGATAGGGAATAATATTCACTTTTGCGTGCGCGCATGTGTGTGGGGCGGGGGAGGGGGCGTAGAGACAGGGAAACAAATATAAACAATTTATTTAATCTAATTTAAACAATAGTAAACAAATGTACACAATTTATTTAATCGAGCACTTCTACATACATGATATATGTAACATGGACAAACCAAAGCATCCCTCAATCAAACTAAGCCTTGCAGACTGTCACAATATCAGACAGCACAGTACCGATACTCTCTCAAGTTTAGAAGAACAAGAACATAATTTCATTGAAATATATCGATTCTTTCTGGGCTCAGTAGGATAGATGTGGATTTGATGTTTCTCTTGGCTGGGATGACTTGAGTCACAGACTCACAATAAGGGGGTGGGCATTCAGAATACAAATGAGAAGAAACATCTTGATCCAAGAGAGGGGTGAGCTTTGCATTTCTCCACTCAAGTGGGCTGTGGAGGCTTAGCTGCTGTGCATATTCAAAACAAAGATTTTAGATTTCTAGATATTCAAGGAATTAAGGTACATGATACAAATGCAGGAAAGTGGTGCTGAGATAAAGTATCGATCATGATCTTACTGAATCATTGTGTAGGCACTGGTGGCCCAATGACCTATATCTAACATTCTTGAAAGGAACTATCAGAATATTACATCCTCAATGATTGAAACAGTTACCAGAAGTTTCAAATGAAAGATTCATCTCAGTTACCTCCTGAGATTGTCAAATCACAATAGTTAGCTGTCAGCTAATTTTAATCTGTTGTCCATAAATAACTCCATGCATTGGGTATCATTCAACAGTGATGCAAATAGCATTGCTGTTTTGCCTCTATGATAAGTTTTGGAATTTTTTTTCTTTTTCAATATTTTATTAAGTTTTCAATAAAAGCACGTAAAAAAGAATAATCAGGTGTAGTAATTATATGTAGAAAAAACATATATAAACAAAGTAACAAACAGACTAAAGGAAAAACAAAAAAAGTATATTACGCACTTCTTTGGCTTGGCTTCGCGGACGAAGATTTATGGAGGGGTAAAGTCCACGTCAGCTGCAGGCTCGTTTGTGGCTGGCAAGTCCGATGCGGGACAGGCAGACACGGTTGCAGCGGTTGCAGGGGAAAATTGGTTGGTTGGGGTTGGGTGTTGGGTTTTTCCTCCTTTGTCTTTTGACAGTGAAGTGGGCTCTGCGGTCTTCTTCAAAGGAGGTTTCTGCCCGCCGAACTGTGACACTTAAAATGGCTCATTGAAAAAGACAAAAAAAAGATATTACTATTCTACAAAATCTACCCCATTCCCTTCCAAACATGTTTGTAATTGCATATAAATTTACTACCATAAAGAGACTAAAATCACAAAACAATATCTGAATAATCGTATAAATTATGAAAATAGTTGATAAAAGGACCCCATAAATTAAAAAAATTCAAACCTGTTACATTGCTAGAGCATCTGATTTTTTTTTCCAAAGTTAAACATGCCATCCTATCGGATAGCCATTGAGTATGAGTAGTAGGGACAAAATATTCTAATTTGATGGTATAGAAGCTCAAACTACTCATGTAGTTTGACCTGGTATCTCAACTAGTTATCTAACATCAAGAATTCACTTTGTTAGTCGGCTACCTTCAAATAACTTTAATGAAGGTTTTTTCTATTTTATAAATGACAATATTTGCCATGGTCCTGTTGTAGGATTGTCTTATTTCATTCTATATTATTAAATTCTCTAATTTTATTTAATTACAGCATTCCATTGAGTGAGTACAAATTGCTGTTGTGTGATATTCAGCAGTTACTGGTGGCAGTTACTATCCATTCCTGCAGCTCCTCTGGTTTACCATATTTTCGCATAATAGAAGATTTAATAACACTGCTTGGATACCTGGAGAACAGCAAGGATACGAAAACTAAAGGTACCCTTAAAAATTCAAGAGTTTCACAGGAAAAAGTTGATCATTGAAAAGATTTTAAAAATTTAGAAATTAACTTATTTTAACTTCATTCTTTTCTTAAAAAGTGAAATTGACATCCTTCACCCAGAAGACCTGTTTATTCAATTGAAATTTGATGTTTGCCAATTTTTAAGGAGGGTAGAGGAGGATTAATGTAACCAATTCCCATTTGGTAATTTTAAGAATTGCTGCAAACCAAGTAACTGAAAATAAAGATATATCATGCAGGAGTGGTAAACATTTTGCTGGTTAGCTTCAGTTGTATTACTTTTTAATCATTTTAATGTCAAGTATTATTTTAATAATGTTGGCATTTTTTGCCTTAAATTAGTTTTGTTTAATGCTATGTTCTAATGCTCCATCAGAACTATATAAAGCTAAAATTCTATAGGTATGTGAGAGGATGAAGAGTAGTCAAGTGTTAATATGTAGTTGTGAAATCTCTTTAAGGTGTTGGTGTTTATTTTTGGTATTCTAAGATGCCAGTACCTCTAAGGCAGCTCTCTCATTTAGGAATATAGAAAAAAGGATAAGCCAGCAGACCGTCCATAATTTTTCCTCTTTTGTTTCCTTTTGTCATCAGTCTTTAATGTATCTCCTGATTTTGAACATGAATATAAGTTTTCTCAATTTCTTTGTTTAAGTCATGTATAAATACTGTGAAAGTTGAAGCTGGTGCACATTCATCCTTTCAGTTAACGTATATACTTATTTGTGTTCCTTATTTTCCTTTTCCTTCCAAGTTCCCTTCCTGTTTTACTTCCGATATTCTCCTTTTGGTCCCTTAATGAATATCCCCTGGCTGGAAATCCACATGAATATCATTCCTGGATAAATTTAGAAGTAACAGACCCTTCACTCCCACAAGCCCGCACCACCCAAATACACCCATGTGACCTATTAACCTACCAACGCTGTACATCTTTGGAATGTTGGATGAAGCTGGGGCACCCGGAGGAAACCTGTGCAGACATGGGGAGAACAAACAAACTCCTTACAGTGTTGGATTCAAACCTGGGTTACTGGTGCTGTGATAACATTGTGCTAGCCTCTACACTAACTGTGCTGCCCCCAATCTGCTGTTGAATTTTTGCTCGTGATGCCATATTCAATTATGACATATTTAATTGTGAGACATAAAATGCTGAAAATTCATCAACTTTTAAAATTTGTCATAGAATCATGGAAATGTAATATTACAGCCAAGAAATTTAGCTAATTGAGTTCCTACAATCCAGAAAAATGATCTTTCTTAATGTCTAAAGCTGTGTGGGTTACAACGCTTTAAATGATATAGGTATTCACTTTAATTTGGCAGAACAGTCCCTTAATCCTAATAGCACTATTGTAAACCTTGAAACATCAGGTCCATTACACTGCTGTTGTAATGAGTGGTTTAATAATTTAAACATTATGCTTCAGGGTACTGGCTTTTGATCTCGTGATCTAAGCAAAACAGTGCCTTTAAAGCAGTAACTTTAAAATACAAGATTCTTGTAGGTAATATGGAAATCACAATAAAAGTTCAAATTACATTTTTGATCAATTAAGTCAATCAGAAAAATTAGGAAAAGTTATTTGAAAATCATTTCCATAACTAGAGGGCAACTGAACCCATGTGCTTGTTTCTACTGTGGATGATGGCATTGAATAATTAGATGCGTGAAGAATGTTGAAGTGTGGATTAAAGTCTCAAGATTAATATGAACCCCAGTGTGATGGCACTGCATTAAAGGTGTGTGCAGTAGAATGCATTTTCTATACCTTTGAATTTGGGGAGTCATACCAGATGGCTTTAAATATTTGAGAACAAGGACATAGAGATTGAAATTGAATTTTGTTATCACAGCAAGGCTAATTGTAGATTAAATCCTATAAGTCAACTTTAGCATTTCTTCTACTCCCCAAACCCCCTTTCCCCCATGCACCCCAGCTGGATGCATAAAAACAAACATTGAAGTGGTGGGATTCTAAAAACCCAAGAACTGGAGGAGGCTATTTAGAGCATTGCACTCTCTCATTATGCAGTTAGATCATGGCAAATTGTAAAATCAGAAATTTATGAGATAAAAAGGAGAGTGGTCATTTGGCCCTAATGTACATCAAATAAATCAAAAATTAATTTCTAGCTCCGCAGGCTTATTGTCTGCAACATTTCAAGTACTCTCTTTTTTAGATGGAACTAGTCTGTCAAATGGCATTTTTGGAGAGAGAAACGATTAAAGCTTCAGTCAATTATCTTTCATGAGCAAAGAAAGGGATGAAATGCGTTTAAGATCCAAAAAGAATGAAAGAAAGCAAAAGGGAAGTTGTATCAGAGCGGGGAAAACACAAAAATGTTGGAGGAACTCAGCAGGTCCCACAGCGTCCATAGGACGTAAAGATGTATAACCAAAGTTTCAGGCTTGAGCCCTTCTGTACTGTGGATTATGGAGGGTCATGTGGCCTCTCCTTCTGGGACATTGTGTGAGTGTGGTTTATGAGGATACCATGACCTCTCTATCTGGAATCTGGTGGGAATGTGGACCTCTCTGTATGTAGTCTAGTTGGAAGTAACCTCACCTGCCAGTCAAGGGTTAGATCTGCCTACACATAAGGCTTGAAGCACAATTGGTCCTCACAGGTCATGTGGATGAGTCTTGCATTGAAAAAGCCGAGCACGTGCAGTCTCTCTTTGTTTGCTGTTGCTGCATGGAGACCATCACTGAACTCCAGGTTGCAGGCCACAGGCAGCTCCGGAGGGCTGAATGCAATGGGCTCATCCCAGATCCTGACTGTGGACGATGCTGAAGACCAGATTCATTTGATATACTTGTTAGATGTAATTCATTTACTGTTTGTTTGTTAGTGTGCTGTGCCTGTTAGAGATAGAGAGAATTGATGGTACTGTGTGTTTAACCCTCACATTCCCAATCAGGAGTTGAGAATGTTTAGTCGTGATTTATTCACACCCGATGTATAGTTATTTGTGTATTATTCCAGATTGGTCTGTGTGTTTGTGTGTTCTTTTGTGAATTCTCCTGTACATAAATAAAGTCCACTGTTTGTTGATAACACATGTCCAGCCTTGATTCTCTTTGAGCCCATTGAACCTATTCTTGAACACATACCTTCTTTTGAGGTATTTCATGATGGACCAAACACGAACACAGCTCAGCGCGGACATTGGCGACTTCAGGGGTTTCTACGAGGCTCTAAAGGCTGTGTACGGCCCCTCACCCCAAGTCCAAAGCCCGCTGCGCAGCTCAGACGGCAAAGTCCTCCTCAGCGACAAGATCTCCATCCTCAACCGATGGTCAGAACACTTCCAATCTCTTTTCAGTACCAACCGCTCAGTCCAAGATTCCGCCCTGCTCCAGCTCCCTCAACAGCCCCTAAGGCTAGAGCTGGATGAGGTTCCCACCCTGGATGAGACATATAAGGCAATCGAACAACTGAAAAGTGGCAAAGCAGCAGGTATGGATGGAATCCCCCCAGAAGTCTGGAAGGCTGGCGGCAAAACTCTGCATGCCAAACTGCATGAGTTTTTCAAGCTTTGTTGGGACCAAGGTAAACTGCCTCAGGATCTTCGTGATGCCACCATCATCACCCTGTACAAAAACAAAGGCGAGAAATCAGACTGCTCAAACTACAGGGGAATCACGTTGCTCTCCATTGCAGGCAAAATCTTCGCTAGGATTCTACTAAATAGAATAATACCTAGTGTCGCTGAGAATATTCTCCCAGAATCACAGTGCGGCTTTCGCGCAAACAGAGGAACCACTGACATGGTCTTTGCCCTCAGACAGCTCCAAGAAAAGTGTAGAGAACAAAACAAAGGACTCTACATCACCTTTGTTGACCTCACCAAAGCCTTCGACACCGTGAGCAGGAAAGGGCTTTGGCAAATACTAGAGCGCATCGGATGTCCCCCAAAGTTCCTCAACATGATTATCCAACTGCACGAAAACCAACAAGGTCGGGTCAGATACAGCAATGAGCTCTCTGAACCCTTCTCCATTAACAATGGCGTGAAACAAGGCTGTGTTCTCGCACCAACCCTCTTTTCAATCTTCTTCAGCATGATGCTGAACCAAGCCATGAAAGACCCCAACAATGAAGACGCTGTTTACATCCGGTACCGCACGGATGGCAGTCTCTTCAATCTGAGGCGCCTGCAAGCTCACACCAAGACACAAGAGAAACTTGTCCGTGAACTACTCTTTGCAGATGATGCCGCTTTAGTTGCCCATTCAGAGCCAGCTCTTCAGCGCTTGACGTCCTGCTTTGCGGAAACTGCCAAAATGTTTGGCCTGGAAGTCAGCCTGAAGAAAACTGAGGTCCTCCATCAGCCAGCTCCCCACCATGACTACCAGCCCCCCCACATCTCCATCGGGCACACAAAACTCAAAACGGTCAACCAGTTTACCTATCTCGGCTGCACCATTTCATCAGATGCAAGGATCGACAATGAGATAGACAACAGACTCGCCAAGGCAAATAGCGCCTTTGGAAGACTACACAAAAGAGTCTGGAAAAACAACCAACTGAAAAACCTCACAAAGATAAGCGTATACAGAGCCGTTGTCATACCCACACTCCTGTTCGGCTCCGAATCATGGGTCCTCTACCGGCACCACCTACGGCTCCTAGAACGCTTCCACCAGCGTTGTCTCCGCTCCATCCTCAACATCCATTGGAGCGCTCACACCCCTAACGTCGAGGTACTCGAGATGGCAGAGGTCGACAGCATCGAGTCCACGCTGCTGAAGATCCAGCTGCGCTGGATGGGTCACGTCTCCAGAATGGAGGACCATCGCCTTCCCAAGATCGTATTATATGGCGAGCTCTCCACTGGCCACCGTGACAGAGGTGCACCAAAGAAAAGGTACAAGGACTGCCTAAAGAAATCTCTTGGTGCCTGCCACATTGACCACCGCCAGTGGGCTGATAACGCCTCAAACCGTGCATCTTGGCGCCTCACAGTTTGGCGGGCAGCAGCCTCCTTTGAAGAAGACCGCAGAGCCCACCTCACTGACAAAAGGCAAAGGAGGAAAAACCCAACACCCAACCCCAACCAACCAATTTTCCCTTGCAACCGCTGCAATCGTGTCTGCCTGTCCCGCATCGGACTGGTCAGCCACAAACGAGCCTGCAGCTGACGTGGACTTTTTACCCCCTCCATAAATCTTCGTCCGCGAAGCCAAGCCAAAGAAAAAAGAAAGAAACAGCCTACTTCTGTTTCTTTATCTTGTGATCTTGTAAATTGGAACTAAATGTGAGAATGGTTTAGGTCATGGTGGAGTGGCCGAGCAGACTCGATGGCCGGAATGGCCTACTTCTGCTCCTTTATCTTGTGATCATATCTTGAAACGCTGGTTATATATCTTTACCTCTTATGGATGCGCAAGGCCTGATGAGTTCCTCTAGGACTTTTGTGTTTTTACTACAATCGCAGCATCTGCAGATATTCTTATTTCCCTTGTACCATAGGGTAATGGCATGGAGAGGATGTTTCTTATGGTGGGGGAGTCTGGGACCAGAGGGCACAGCCTCAAAAATACAAAAACGTCAAAGACGTTGGTGAATCTATGAAATTTGTTGCTGCAGATGGCTGTGGAGGCCAAATTGTTGGATATATTTAAGATGGTAGATAAGTTCTTAAGAAGGAAGGAAATCAAAGGTTAAAGGGTAGAACACACTTGATGATTCGAATGGCCAAATTCTCCTCCTCCTCCTTATGCGATGACAACCTCCATTTGTTCTCTTGCCCTCCACTCTTTCTCTGCATCTTAACTTTAGTTTCTTTTTTTTTCTGGAAAGTAATTCACAAAGCACTATTTTTCTCTTTTGAGCATCTTCTGTTTTTATTTAACAAATCTAGCATATGTGATCTTTTGCTTTTGTAAATGTTAAATGTGAACGTTTTTCTCTCTACCGTCTTTTCAAGCTTCTCACAATTTGTGAAAACACTCTTTTTTTCAACTCCCATCTAATGTCATTAATTTGTACTATGCCCCAATTAAAATTCTCATCACGAGGTGAAACCTGTCATTTTTGTCACTTTATCCAAGGCTTTTATAATTTTATACATCTTGTTTAAAACTTTATATTACTTATCTAATCTAGAGAACACAACTCCATCCTGGCAAATTTTTCCCATAATTAAACTTCAGCCCTGGCAACTTCTTCACAGATTTCTATTCCTATCACATCCTTTCTATAAAACTATGCACTGTAATTTAACTAAAGCTTAATTTAAGCCTTGTTCTCCCTCTCTTGTGTTCTATGCCTTGTACCTGTATAATAAAATTATCACTTGTAACAAGCAATCTGCTATAAAATTAGCTGGTAAAACAACATCAATGGAAGAAAAAGAATTGTGAGAATTTTAGGCCACAGTCTTTCATTAAGACGAGAATGCAGAGGGGAGATAGCCAGTATAAAGTGAATGAGGTGGGAGGGGTTGGACAGGGGCCAGTGGGGATTGGTGAACCAGGGAGGGGTGAATGATCACGGACAGAGGCAGTTGATAAGCATGTGCCAGACACAGGGGGAGAGAGAGAGAGAGAGAGGCAAGAGAGGAAAAAAGAGATCAGGTGGTGGAGACAAAACCTGTCAGTGCTGAAATTTTGTAAGGTGACAGACTGGCATAATGACAGATGGGTCCAGGAGGTCCCAAAGAGGGGAGGGAGAAAAATTCAGGGCAAATGATAGAAACAAAGGATGAGAATAAAATTTTCTTCCTAAAGAGACAACACTATAGAGGTAGTACTGATTAAACATATGGGCCTAAAGGTAAATTAATCCCTTGATCCTGATGGAATGCATCCCAGGGTACTGAAAGAAATGGCGGAAGTTATAGTATATGCATTTACCAAAGATGTCTGGCTTTGAAAGATTGGAAGACAGAAAGCAACACACCTCCATTTAAAAAATGATGAGGCCAAAAAGAAGGAAACCATATAGGCCAGTTGGAGTCAGCCCATAGTATCCATATTCAAGAAAATCCTTGAAGCTATCATTAAGAAAGAAATAGTGAGGCAACTGAACAGAAGTTATTCTATCAGTCAGTAACAGCATGGATTCAAGAATGGCAGGTCTTGGTTACTTGAGTTATTTGAATATAACAAATACAGTGGATAGAGGGGAACTGAAATGTTGTATCCCTGGGTTTCTAAAGGCATTGATAAGGTGCCACAAAAGACATCAGCATAAAGATTTGGAGGTAATATATTAGCATGGATAGAGGACTGGTTAACAGATAAAAGGCAGAGAGTTGGAATAAATAGGCGTTTCTCTAGTTAGCATCAGTGGTGAGCAGAACACCTCATGAATCGATGCTAGGCCTGCAGCTGTTCATCATATACGTAAATAATTTTGAAGAGGTGGCTAGATACTGTGTTTCTAAGTTTCCATATAACACTGAATTGAGTGAAAAAGCAAATTGGGTAAAGAATACGGAGAGTCTACAGAGAGATATAGATAGGGGTGGCCAACCTTTTAATTTTTAATTTAGACGTACAACATGCTAGCTGACCATTTCGGCCCACGAGTTCATGCTGCCCAATTAACCTACACCCCCAGTACATACTCGTGGCTCAAAGTGGCCTGTTAACATGCTGTATGTCAAAATTAAAATTAAAAGGTTGGCCACCCCTAAGTTAAATCAACAGGCAAACATCTAGCAGATGAACTACAATGTTGAATCATCCACTTTGGAAGAAATATTAATCAATAGGATTATGATTTAAATGATGACAGATTGCTGTATACTGTTGTGCAGAGGGACTTTGGAGTGCTTGTGCATGAATCACAAGAGGTGAGTTTGCAGATGCAAAAGGTCATCAAGAGGGCAAATCAGATGTAGCCTTCATTGCCAGAGGGTTTGAACTTAAAAGTTGGGAGGTTTTGCTACATCTGGTATGTTCACACCTGGAGTACCGTGTGTAGTTCTGGTCTCCTGAGAAAGGATATACTACCCTTGGAGGCAATGCAGAGGAGTTTCATCAAGTTGATTATGGAAGTGAGGGGGTTAGCCGATGATGAGAGAGTAAGTCACTATTGGACAGAACTCACAGAAGTTTAGAAGAATGAGGGGAGATCTTATCAAAACAATAGATAAGATTGAAGTTGTTTCCACTGGTGTGTGAGAGAATAGAACTCAAAATTCAAGGGAATAGATTTAAGAAAGAGATAAGGGGGAGCTGCTTCTCCCAGAGAGTAGGGAATCTGTGAAGTTCTCTGCACAAGGAGGTAGTGGAGGCACATGTATTAAAAACACAGCCTGAAGTTTGCGTAGTCAGAGAATTAAGGGTTGGGGGTAAAGATGGCATGTGGAGCTGAGTCTATGGATAGATCAGCCATGATCTTGTTGAATGACAGAGCACTCAATAGACCTATTATTTATGTTCTTATGAGCTGTTGGTGAAGGACAGGCGGACTCAAATAGGGAAGAGGGGTAAGAAAGCAAGGGAAATGTGGTTGGAAGAGTGTGGACCTGAAAAGAAGAGGCATGAGAATCTGTGAGAGGTTGGGTGGGGAAAGGAACAAACATGGGATGGGCTGAAGGGGGAAGAATAGAAGCAGCTGAGAGGAGGGAGGATGCATGGTCTGAAATTGGAAAATTAAATTAAACAAGAAAATCTGCAACTGCTGGGGTCGGGTGCAATACACAAAAGTGCTGGAGCAACTCAGCAGGTCACACGATATCGATAGGAAGTAAAGGGTAACCAACGTTTTGGACCTGAGTGAGCCCTTTGTCAATGTATGCATGTAGATGCTGCTGAGTTGCTCCAGCTCTTTTGTGTACTGGCAAATTCAATAATTGTAGACTGCCCAGTCAGGCCTAACTCTGACTGTAGAGAAGGCCAAGGATGATAATATGGGAAGGGAAGTTAAAATAGCAGGAAGTTCAGGGTAGCCATTGTGGATTCTCTGCAAAACAGTTATCAAGTCTGTGTTTGGTATCACCAACGTAGGAGAGGCTAAATTGAAACTGCCAAATGCAATGGATGAGATTGGAAGAGGCACATGTGAATCTGCAATTGCAAGGGGGATGTACCAGGGGCAAGGGAGAAATGAGCAGAGAGGGATTACCAGGCAAAGGGTTTAAAGATCCCTGCAGAAGGCGGGAAGTGGGGTCCAGTTGCACTTGGTGGAAATGTTGGTTATCTTTAGTGTCACCTTGGCCACATTATCTTCTTGACCTGCTACTTTCAGGTTCGTATGTGCAATTCAAGATCTTTCTATTTCTTTTCATTCCCAGATGTGCAAACTAAAGAAAATAGTGGATCCCTTTACTCTGTTTGTTTTCCCATGTCCACTTATTTACACTTTTCCAAGTTAAATTTAATTTGCCACTTGCCTATGTGACCAAACCAGTGATATCTTTTTGAAACTTTCATCTTTACTATTCAGACTCAGGATTTATTGTCATGGACAAGTCATGAAATTCGGGGTTTGCAGCAGCGTCATAATGTAAACATTCATATTATAACCATCTTACTACATTCCTATAAAAATAACAATAAGAGCACACGAAAAGTAAAGCAGTCTCTTTGGTTCACTGATTATTCAGGAATCTGAGGGCTGCAGGGAAGAAGCTGTCTTTGTGCTGCTGAGTGCTCGTCTTTAGGCTCCTGCACCTTTTCCCCCGATGGTAGCAGAATGAAGAGTGGATGGTCTGGATGGTGGGTGTCTTTGAAGATAGAGGCTGCTTTTTTAAGACACCGCCTCATGTAGATGTCCTCGATGGGGTGAAGTCTAATGCCTGTGATGTCACAGACCAAATTAACAGCCCTCTAGAGTTTATTCATGTCCTGAGAGTTGGCAACTCCATACTAGGCAGGGATGCAACCAGCCAGAATGCTCTCCACAGTACACCTGTCGAGGTTTTCAGTGATATACCAAATCTCCTCAGTCACCTTACAAAGTATAGCTGCAGACAAGCCTTCTTTGTGATTTTATCAACATGGAGGCTCCAGGACAGATTCAACTCAAAATAGCAAAAATAGATAACTTTTAATGAAAGTTCTCCAATCTATACCAGCCTGTATCTGTGATTTGAATTTAATTAATGTCTGTCCTTGTGTAGAAATGGCTGTTATGCTCCAGTTCCGGGTCCTTCAGAGTGCCATTGAATTTATCAAATCAACAGCAAATCAGGATACACAGAATATGAGTAGCTCCTTGCATTTACCTGCAACTCAACACCATGCCATTCATCAGAAGAGAAAGAGTATTGCTGGTGAGTGTTGCAGTTTGCAACTGGTTATTTTTACTAACCATGGGTTAACTATTTGATATGCAAGCCTTTTTCACAATTAGTATTTTGTATTAATTGTGATTATCTCAGAAGACTTTTGCAGTTTTTGTTTTTCTTTGCTATAGTATGATAAATTTAAATCAACCCCTCGTATAAATATATGGAATAAAGCCTGCTAACCTTGCCAACTTGGGATATTGAGCTAATTTTTGAAATTATTTTATTTATAGATTTTCAAACACAAACAATTTCCAGGAACCAATCACAAATTAGATTTATCCATTAGGTACAAAATTTGCCCTTGAGTCCAAGCCATTTATTCCCCCCCCCCCAACACTGAACAGACCACAATTACATACAATGTTCAAGACACCCACAACAAAGTTAGGGAGCACATCAGGGATTTGTCATGGCCTGATAGCCAGCACCTGGGCTGGTACATTTTTCTTGACTTTACTTGATTGGGTTGGAATGGACCTCCCTGCCTCCTCCCTCAGTAGAAGAATAGACGGGAAAGGCAGGATAGCCGAGATACGAAGATCCACACTATAATTGTACTCCTATGAAATTTAAATACGGTTGCCAAATATTTTGGGAAATGTTATATTTTTCCCTTAAGTTGTAGGTAATTTTCTCCAGAGGAACACAGCTTTGCATTTCCACATTCAAGCGTGCAATGCCCAATTGAGAGTCAGCTTTCCAGGTAACCGCTTTGCACTTCCAGGCCACTGTCAATGCAATCATTACAAATTGGATTTGGAATTTGGACAGCTTCATTTTCAGCCTTATATCCATCATATTTCTCAATCGGAACAGCTCTAAGTCCTGTGGGAATTCTTTACCGATGATTTTTTTTTTCTCTAGGTCTTGGCCTAGTTCCCTCCAGAAGGGTCCCTCCTTGGTACATGTCCAGGTTGCATACACAAAGATTCCTGTCGCAATACTACATCTGAAGCAATGGTCCGAAATTTATGGTTTAGCCTTATTCAATTTTTGCATTGTCAAATATAGCTGGTGGAGAAAGTTATACTGCACCAACCGACACCTCACATTAATAATCACGGACATCCTGTTCCAACAGAGATCTGATCAGCACCGCTCATCAATCATTGTTCCGTAGGGTATTGGGCAATTTGATATATTTCTATTCTAAAAATATATATTGTCACCCTTTTCAGAAATCTATTGTGATTCATATGGTGACCGCTGTCTTGTGAATTTTTATTTCCGTGCAGTTACAAATACTCAAAGCAATTAGTGTGATCTTGATATCTTATTTCGCTCGTTACAAGTAACTATTGTTTAGTAAGTCAATGCTGTGTATGCATTCAATTTTTAAAACTATTTCTCATGCCATAAAGCTTGAAATAATTGGTTGTAAATATGCTTGAGTTCTTTTAATTACAGATATGTATGAACACAATGAAAATAAAACTGCTCTGTCATTTCTATTTTTAAATGAAAGAACTTCCAAGATAATAACACAACCCAACACACAAATTAAAAACTGCAGTCATTAGTTTGTTTAGTTGAGGTTATTATTATTTAATTGTACAAGTCCAACCCGATGAAACAGTGTTCTCCAGTCCTTAGTGCAAAAGCATGCAGACGCACAATCAGACATAAGATGTATACAGACAAATAATATATATGCAGTACAAGTATTTCCTCCAAATAAATAAATAAATTAGTGGATGGATTTTGTTTCATGACCAAGAGAATCTCAGATGGTTAGTGTGAGCAGTTCCTTTGGTCATTCAGCATTCTCACTGCCTGCGGGAAGAAGTTGTTCCTCAGCCTGGTGGTGCCAGTTCTAATACTCCTATATCTATTCCCCAATGGGAGCAGCTGAAAGATGAACTATGTACAGTACCACTCTGATTATCCAAAATCAGATTCTCTGAAATCCTCATTTATCCAAAAATGTTTTAATTTAGAATAAATGAGGATATCCGAAACAATCAGAAATCCTTATTTATCTGAAATTTTTTCGGAGCCAAACTGACCTCCCAGCTTGAAAAAAAAATTCACTCAATATGAAATTAGAATCCCCTCGCTTCAGGTAACTCCTCCCCTCTCTCTTTCCATTTCTTCTTTACCTTCCCCTATTGACTTTTCTCCCAAACTCTCCCTCTCAAACTGCGTGCCACTGACTCCCAGCCGCAAGTAGTCCGAAGAATCCCTTGCCCCGGTGTCATCAAGGAGAGTGAACTCTGAGCAGGAGCAGGGCTTCGGGCTCAGTGGCGTTCCATTCCTTCCCCTCACCTTCCCTCCTATCCCCTTCCCTCCCACCCTCGATACAGAGGAACTCCCGACTCCAACCCTCCCCTCAGTCTACTATTGCACACGTACACCGGGCTCCCTGATGTTCGTGTGTGGTAGGCTTAGGGGAGAATTCGGAATCGGGATTCGGCCATCAGGAGCTCCAGTGACTGGGGAGACAGGAGCCTGCTGACTGACCAGTGAGTGTTCTACCGGCCAGGGAAGCCTTCCCTGGGATCAGCGGCAGCAATGGGTTTTTTTAAATAAGAATTAAACATTATTTTAATGCTTAAAAGGCCTTCCTTGTTGTTGTTGTTTAAAAATTGATACGTGATTTGCTGTTGCTACTGGGCTGTTTTTAAAAAATGACCTGTTCTCCAAAAAAATCATTTATCTGACATGGGCCTGGTCCCAAGCATTTCGGATAATCGGAGTTGTACTGTAATTCTGTTAGACAAGAGTGTAGATTGGGAAATCAGTGAGAAAATCAGATTGCAATTTGGAGTTAGAGGATCAGAGTGAAGAATTATGTCATTCAGAATCTGAGAGATTCTTGTACGTATATCTGATTAGGTGATGAGAAAGGAATATGAATGTTCATTGCAATGATGCAGTCTGATGTTAGAAGAGCAGTGTATAGGTTGGGACAGCATAATTTAAAGGATAATTTATCAGAGATGGAAATACTTAGCAGTTCAGACAGAATCTGAGAAGACAAATACTTATGTTTTGATTGATGACTAAAACTGAAAATATTTTGGGGTAAGAGGGGAGCAATCAATAAAAGTCCTGTATCTGTGTGGAAGGCAAGATAATTAAATGAAGTTATAAGGCAAACAGAGACTAATTTTTTAAAAATTCAAATGAAGGTCTAGAGGAGTAATTGATGAATGTAGCAGAATCGATATTTTAAATTGTTGAAAATATTTGGCACATAAGACGTAATATTTCTTATTGAAAATTATGTTGTTTGTCAAATTTGGGTTGAATGTCAGGGTTATAATGGGAATGGGACAGAATTATTTGACAATTATTAGAAGCATGACCTAAAATTAGTTTTGTATTGACCTCAATCTCCAAATTATAATTTCTTATGGTGGAACCTGTATGATTCCAAGCTATGTCTGCTTTTTGCTAGGATATATTGAATATTCTCTTCCAGCCCTACTGAGGGCATCCTTGTGCACTAAAATGAGGTTTTTTGCCACCTAATCTACATTTGGGAGGCTGTGTTGTACTCAGCAATTCTAAATTAGTTTAGAACACTAAATGGACTGAAATACATTATTACACTCTTGAATTTTGAAGGATAGAAGAGAGCTGGTAACAAGTATTTTACCATGGGAAGCTGGAAGGGGGATATTGAAGAAGGTTAAAAAAAGTTACCAGGTTTTGCATATTTTCCATAAGAGGTATCACAGGATAGAAGGGATTGGTAATATTTCAAGGACGAACCGATGAGTTATGATGCAAAATTTCCTTTCTATGCTGATTTGAGTGGGGAAGATGCATCCAATTGCATTGCAGAGTCTTATTAAAAATACTGAAATAGCAGTGTGAGCTTCTGGTAAGGTAGATGGGGAGGCTCAAGTGGAAGGAACCCTGTTGTACTTTTGGAAAAAGGAAAATGGCCTTCTGTAGTCAAAATATTGAGTACAGGAATTGGGATGTTATGATGAGGTTGTATAAGACATTGGTGAGGCTAAATTTGGAATATTGTATGCAGTTCTGGTTGCCAAATTACAGGAAAGCTATCAGTAAGATTGAAAAAGTGCAGAGAAGATTTACTACGATGTTGCCAGGTCTTCAGGAGTTGAGTCACAAGGAAAGATGAAACAGGTTAAAACTTTATTCCTTGGAGCATAAAAGAATGAGGGGAGATTTGATAGAGGTTTACAAAATTATGAGGGATATGGACAGAATAAATGCAAATAGGCTCTTTCCTCTTAGATAAATACAAGAGGGAATAGCTTTAGGGTGAAAGGGAAAAGGATTAGGGGGAACTCCTTCACTCAGAGAGTAGTGAGAATGTGGAATCAGCTACTATCTGACGTGGTAAATGCAGGCTCACTTTTAAGTTTTAAGATAAATTGGATAAATACATGGATGGGAGAGGTCTGAAGGGTTATGGAATGGCTGTAGGTCAGTGGGGCTAGCAGAATGATATTTTGGCATAGACTAGAAGGTCAGAATAGCCTGTTTTCTGTGCTGTAATGTTCTATGGAATGGTATCCAGAAGTTCAACAAATTAATTAGACGGGAGCTCGTGCCCTGTTATCTGTCAAGCAGAGAATCCATGGTTAAAACTGAAAAATGAAAATGGGGAAAAGGGGAAAGGTGGTGGTGAGAAAGTGGAAATGAGGTGTAAACATAGTATGAGATGGCCATGTTGAACTATATGACTATAAATATTAATGGAATACATGACCAAATCAAAAGGAAGAGGCTATTAAATTTACTGGAAAAAAAATAGATACAGCATTCGTGCAGGAAATGGATCTAACTGAAGTGGAACACAATAACTTAAGGAGAGACTGGATAGGGCACGTAACGGCAGCATCATCTAATTCAAAAGCCAGAGGTGTAGGTATATTAATCAATAAAAATGTACCAGTCAAAATAGAGGAGGAAATAATAGATCCAGCAGGGAGATATGTAATGATAAAGTGTCAGATATATTCAGAACTCTGGAATTTGGTCAATATATATGCACCTAATGAAGAGGATCAAAAGTTTATGCAAGATATTTTTTTGAAGATTGTAGATACGCAGGGGAATATATTGATAGGAGGGACTTTAACCTTAATTTGGATTCAAAGATGGATAAAACTGGACAAAAGACTAGCAAAAAGAACAAAGTAGCCAAATTTGTGGTTAAATCAATGCAAGAAATGCAACTTTTGGATATATGGAGGAGACAACACCCAAAGGAGAAGGAATACTCGTATTATTCGAGTAGACATAAGACATACTCAAGGATTGACCTGTTCCTGTTGTCAGCCCATATTCAAGGGAGAGTTAGGAAAACAGAATATAAAGCTAGATTGTTATCTGATCACTCACCCCTGTTATTAGCAATAGAACTGGAGGACATCCCACCAAGAACATATAGATGGAGATTAAACACCATGCTACTTTAAAGACTGGAATTTAGAGAATTTATTGAGCGCCAAATTAAAATGTACTGAAATAAATACGGAATCAGTGAAAGACAAATTTATATTATGGGATGCAATGAAAGCCTTTGAGGGCAGATAATAAGTTATGTAACTAAGATGAAAAAGGTCTACAATCGGGAAATAGAACAGCTGGAAAGGGAAATAGTAAGTACAGAAGAAGAACTAGCAACAAGGGAAGATACAACAAAAAGAAGAGAATTGGCGGACAAAAAAATAAAATACGAAACACTACAAACGTATAAGATGGAGAAGAACATAATGAAAATAAAGCAGAAGTATTATGAGCTAGGAGAAAAAACGCACAAAATACTGGCTTGGCAGCTTAAAACAGAACAAGCTAAAAGAATGATATTGGCATCAAGGAAAAAGGACAAACAAGTTACATATAATCCAATAGAGATTAATGAAAACTTCAAGGAATTGTACGAGCAATTATACCGAACTGAGAACAAAGGAAAAAAAGACAAAATAGATGAGTTTCTAGCTAAAATAGAACTACCGAAATTGCAAGAAGAGGAGCAAAACAAATTGATAAGCAGAGAATCCATGGTTATGGAAGAAGCAAAATGTATTTCCAGAAAGTTGTGATGATCTGATGAACCTAAACAACAGAAATCAGAGTGGAGACCTTAAAATGTATAGGTTGTGGAGGAGTATAATTGAAATATGGTGGATATTAGTCAGTAGCCAATCTTCAAGAATAGAGAATTTAAATAAGGAATTAAAGAGTTAGAAATGGTCAGTACTGTACTGTAAAAATTGCAAGTTGAAACCCGATTGAGGTTAAAGTTGATACAAACACTCAGTGTTCATAAAAAATCAGAAATTACAGTTTACCAGGTGAGAGGCAAAAGAGTGATTTTTTTTTATTAGATCGTCCGATTATCCGAAATGGTCAGGGCCGCGCCAATGTTGGATAAACTTTTTTTTCAGATAACTGGTCTTTTTTTTAAAAAACAGCCCAGTAGCAACAGCAAATCACTTGTATCAATGTTTAAACAACAACAAACCTAAAGGGAAGGCTTTTTAAGCATTAAAATAATTTTTAATTTTCACCAAAAAAGTCCTGGCAGCCACCGGGCAAAGCCACCGGGCAAACGCAACTTCTGCCACCGATCACTGAGACCTCCCAACCATTGTTTCAGCCAATCGCTGACACGAACCCACCGCTGCTGCTGCCTGGACCAGTGGAACACTCACTGGCGAGTTGGAGGGCTCCTGTCTCCATTACCGAAGCTCCTGACGCTGGAGTCCTGACTCGGAATCCTCCACAAGGCCTATCACACATGCACACAGGGGAAGTAGGCCGAGGAGAGGATTCAGAGTCAGTGTGCCAAGGAGGGAAAGGGTGGAAACACCACTGAGCCCAAGGTCCCACACCTGCCTTGGAGGCCACTCTTTTTGATGATGCTGAGACAAAGGATTCTTTGGAGTACCTGTGGCTAGGAGCTAGCAGCACACAGTTTGAGAGGGAGAATTGGAGAGAAAAGTCAATAAGGGAAGGTAAAGAAGAAATGGAAAGCGAGATGGGAGGGAGTTACCTGAAGCGAGGGCATTCTAATTTCATGTCAAGTGAATTTTTTTCAACCTGTGGGGTCAGTTCAGCTCTGAAAAAATTTCAGATAAATAAGGATTTCTGATTTGTTTCGGATATCCTTACTTATCCAAAACGAGGATCCCGGTGAATCCAATTGTACTGTAATTGTTTTTGCGTATGTCTTTAATGTGTTGAATGACCTTGGGGAGGAACACCACAAAAGTTGTCAATCCTGTTCCTTTGAGTGCAGCAGGCACTCACAGGGACAGGGCTGAAGCAACACCTTTGTTGCCAGTGTGCTGGGAGCTGAAGTTCACACAATAGCTGTGGGGCCCATGGGAGGCGACCAGTGAAACTGGCTATCCACCCCATTATCCATTTCTTTCTCCTATGTTAATGTGCGACGTGATAAGTATTTCCTGCATTTTCTGTTTTAATTTCAGATTTCCAACATCTAGAGAATCTTACTTTTAGAAAATTATCAGGTTGAGCTAGTGTAATTCAAAATTTGAAATTTAGGGTATCATTTAGATTGGGAATCAAAGGAGAGGTAGAAGTTGAAGGAGTATTGTAAGGGTGGGGTGGCATTAGAAAGATTGCAGAAGAAACTCAGCAGGATGTTACCTGAAATAGGGAGCTTTACTTTTGTGGAGAGATTGGATAGGCTAGATTTATTCTTGTTGGAATGTGGGATGCTCATAGGTTATTTCATAAAGGTACTGGATATAAAATTATGAGAGCCATAGCTAGGGTAGATGGTGTTTTTTCTGAGAGTGGGGGACTAAAACTTGTGGCCGTAGGTTTAAGGTGAAGAGCAGAGAAATTTAAAGAAGATCTGGGGGCAAGCTTTTTCACACTGAGGGTGGTAGATATATGGAACAAGTTGTCAGAGAAGTGATAGAAACAGATGCAATTATGCAATTACGATCTGAGTGTAGAAAGCTAATCAGCAACTGATCTGAGCCATCAATGGTTCATCCATAATAAAGGATTGTATCTGTCAATGAAACCTGCTTATAAGGACTGATTAAAGCTCAGTTTGGATTTGTAAGAACAATCTTGAGCTCATGTAATTTTAGTCAAAGCAGCAATTATCAAAATTTTAAATATTCATGTGATTTTTTTGGTTCTACTTGCTTTCTGCTCCTTGTTATCTTGGTATCTACATTAACAAGAATTCATTTAAAACTGATCTTTAATTGGTTGAAGGGACAATACATTCATAATAAAGTCTATAGCAAACATTTTGCTTTAGTTTAAAAAGGGAGGGCCTGCAATATTTAATTTAAAGTCTTGTGATGACAGATTGGAAATAAACTCGGCCTCGGTTAATTCTTACATTAACGCGGAAAGACGGGTGAAAGATTATCTGTCAAACACTTGTAAACGTGTGGGCTCTGTTGTTTACTATATGATGTAAGTAGAGATTGGAGAATGTTGTTAGAAATGATATCAAAACTTGGGATGTGGATTTTGCTAATTAATCTAATCCTCTGCCATCAATGTGTTGCAGGCAGTACCATTTATTCATTGTTTAGTTTTCCCCAGCATACATCTCTACAATTTGTTTATTTACAACAAAGGTTCAATTGCATTGAAAGATGCCATTATTCCACGGCTACCAAGACAACATTTCTCCTCGTATGGTCACCTTCCAATGGCTTATAGCTTGAACTTAGTGCATCATGAGTCATCCTTACCACTCCCAACTGGATCCATTTCCTATTCTCTCCCTTCAGAAGCAGGTGTAGTAATGGTCTTCTGAATTAAGAATCTGGAAAAACATTTCATTCTGAAATGTTTTGTTTCAATGGCAGACTGTAAAATGTGCGTCGTGGAAGAGAAAAAAACATCTCTGATACTGTAAACCTACTATATCTTTGAAGACTCAAAGTTTTAAGGTGCATATATATTTCAGCATGAAGTAGAAATACTCTGAAATGGGAATTATATATACTCAGAATTAGAAATTCAACCACATTTTCGGATAGATGACAATTATATTTATTTTTAGGTTTACAGTATTGAGTTCAAATCAGTGCTTGGATACACTTTTTTGCCACTGATTTGTTTGCAGTTCTGCTACAATAGATACAGTACTAACCAAAAATACTACAAAATAGAGTAGCAGTAACCTTCTCCAACTTGATTGGAAGCCATTTATTCAACAATTTACATAAAGCGGTGTGGTTCTGCATTCACTATTTGCTAGCTGTTTACCAACTTCCTTCGGTAGCTCTTAGTGCCAATGTTCATTTGCTAATATTCATAACAGTAATTTGTGAGGACGCTTTGAAATTTTACCACAATAAAAGAGCAGGAAAGATCATTTTGAATGAGACTATTCAGAATTTGTGATGTTAATGGCTGAAATTGTGTTTTACCAGAACAAAATCTTCCTTTGCTCCTTTCTAAGTGTATTGTGCTTTCCTAGCTTGTAGTTTGATTCTTTATTGCTGAGCTTAATACTCTCTTAAAACATTACACTTTATAATCTTTAGGCAGTTTTCACAGGGTGGTTCTATATATATAAAAAAAATAGTAAATATACAGAGTTAACTGAAGCTGATTTGACTTGGAATCTTTATTGCCAGGCCCTCGCAGGTTCTCAGCTGCTCCATCTGATGCTTTATTGATGAGAATGCGATCAGTAGCCAGTGATGAACTCTCTGAGCTCATGCAAAGGAGGATGAGCCATGAAAACTCAATGAGAGCTTCTGAGACAGAATTTGTACAGAGACTACAGAGACTCACAATTTTATCTGTTAACAGGCTAATCTACCAAGGTAGGTAATTTAGTTGCCTTTTCCTTTTTCATAGCTTGGTTTCATTTGAGTCCACAGACACTAACAATTCCCAGGTTTCTCACTGCAGTTGCCTTTCTTCATCATGAAGCTTGGTGGACTATCCCCTTATGGAGGGCTTCACAATCAGCCAACTATTGACTTCATTTTTACTCATTCACTTTCCTGTGGGAAATCATTATGTGGGGCTAATTCATCCCATCTTCATATCTCTCCAGCGTCTCATTGTTCACTCAATATTCCAGCATCTTCACTTTGTGCTTTTCTGTTCTCATTAACATGATTGCAATTTTGCAATGAAGACAGCCCTACATTAAATTGAGCAGAATTTCAATCAAAAGGTAAATTTCTTGTGATGACCAACTGATTTTTAAAAATGGTTTATTCTTGTAAGATACACAAGGACCTGCTAAATGTGCTCACCATTATTTTAAAAGGAAAGGTTGGTCAGTCTGGTAATGATGAATTAAGAATGCTAGTGTAATCATTTAGACATAGTTAGCATGGCTTTTCGAAAGGAATGGTGTCCTAAATGTCACTCCTAGTTTTGATACTAAGCTAAGTTAGACAACAGACTCGCCAAGGCAAATAGCGCCTTTGGAAGACTACACAAAAGAGTCTGGAAAAACAACCAACTGAAAAACCTCACAAAGATAAGCGTATACAGAGCCGTTGTCATACCCACACTCCTGTTCGGCTCCGAATCATGGGTCCTCTACCGGCACCACCTACGGCTCCTAGAACGCTTCCACCAGCGTTGTCTCCGCTCCATCCTCAACATCCATTGGAGCGCTCACACCCCTAACGTCGAGGTACTCGAGATGGCAGAGGTCGACAGCATCGAGTCCATGCTGCTGAAGATCCAGCTGCGCTGGATGGGTCACGTCTCCAGAATGGAGGACCATCGCCTTCCCAAGATCGTATTATATGGCGAGCTCTCCACTGGCCACCGTGACAGAGGTGCACCAAAGAAAAGGTACAAGGACTGCCTAAAGAAATCTCTTGGTGCCTGCCACATTGACCACCGCCAGTGGGCTGATAACGCCTCAAACCGTGCATCTTGGCGCCTCACAGTTTGGCGGGCAGCAGCCTCCTTTGAAGAAGACCGCAGAGCCCACCTCACTGACAAAAGGCAAAGGAGGAAAAACCCAACACCCAACCCCAACCAACCAATTTTCCCTTGCAACCGCTGCAATCGTGTCTGCCTGTCCCGCATCGGACTGGTCAGCCACAAACGAGCCTGCAGCTGACGTGGACTTTTTACCCCCTCCATAAATCTTCGTCCGCGAAGCCAAGCCAAAGAAAAAAGAGTGCATCTTGGGCAGATTTATCAGCATTACTTTGCCAGGACCTGATCTAGTCACCGGGTACTATCAGATGGAAGGACACGCCAGACTTGCTTCCCTGCACATGAATCAGGCGAGTCCACACAATTTATCTGATGCCACTGTGTGCATCAAAATTAATGATGTGAGGGTAAATTGCTTAATAGATAGTGGAAGCACTGAAAGTTTTATTGACCAGGGGTTGGTCAACCACCTTTCCCTCCCCACATGCCCAAGTGAGCACCAGATCCTGTTAGCAGCCAGCAGCCTTGCGGCTGAGGTAAAACAGTTTTGCAGGGTTACTCTAGAAATCCAGGGCACAAAATACGAAGGGTTCAAATTACGCATACTCCCTCACCTCTGTGCCCCGGTACTATTGGGGTTAGATTTTCAGTGCCAGTTAGAAAGCATTAAAATAGTGCACAATGGGCCTCACCCCCCACTACACCTTAAGAAGAAACAACACTGCAGCCTGTCTGTCCTGATCATAGAACCCCCTCTGCTGTTCACACACACCTGACCCCAGAATGCACACCAATAGCCACAAAGAGCAGGAGGTACAGTCAAGGGACAGAGCCTTCATTAGGACAGAGGTCCGCAGGCTACTACAGGAGGGCATCATAGAGCAGAGCACTGAACGAAAGTACTGGATAAACTCAGCAGGTCATGTAACATCCATAGGAAGTCAAAAACAATCAACATTTTTGATCTGAGTCCCTCATTGGGGGATGTAGAAAAGCACCTAGCCTGTTGATTCCTATGGATATTGTGTGACTCGTTGAGTGTCTCCGGTACTTTTTATATACTGCACTTGAATCAGCTGTAGATTTTCTTGTTTAATTCCTGATCTGATCTTGCCTTGTGATTAGATTTGTGTGCAAAAGACCCTGCCATGTGTATTGTCCTGTGGTGGAAATCTGGGGAACTTCTGCATGGATTCTCTTTTGAGATTCCTTGCAGAACTCAAGTGAAGCGAGAACTTGGGGTGGGTTGGAATATTGAGCTTGCATTGCTAAAAACTACTAGTAAATTCTGCGCTGCTGTTTATCACCTTTCACCTGCTGTGAAAATTTCATTTTAAAAAACACGTAAGCTGTTAAGGTAAAACTGCAAGGATTAATTCCTTAATGTGAATTTAGACCGTACCTTGACATTCTACAAGCAAATTGACAGTTGCACCAATTTGTAATATAGTCATAACATGTGCCAGATAGTGCACATATAACATTTTAGCAATTGTGCTAAAACAGTAGGTTGGTGAACTTTGCAGCTGATATTCTGCTAGACTGACTTTGCTGTCTGCATCTGTAGACACAATGGACCAAATGTCCCAGGTAATTTGCTCAAAAAATTTTTTAAATGTAAAAAAGCCATTCTGAAATACTATTGTTTCAACAAAATATACCAAGAGAGAAGAACCAAATTAAAATTGGTGAAATGTCATTTTGGAACTAACATCAAGAGCAAAATGCTAACTTAAATATGATACATTTTTCCAATAATAAATTAAATATGGAAATCCAAGTTTCCGTGAGAACATGGGCAATGTAAAATATTTGTACTTTGTGGGCCTTGCTTGGTAACCCAGACATCTTTTGTGTACATAAAATGTAAGCAAAGTATTTGTGTCAGAAAAAAGTTAATTTAAACATGTTTTTCTAGCAATAAACATGTTGTTTATTCACTAAACGTGTCAATCTGTTTTAAATGCTAAGTCAGTGAAACGTCCATTTCCATTGTGTTATTCATTGCCTATTTTTTTAAAAATCTGGGTATGAGCTGAAAAGTGTTTATTCATGTACTTAATTAGACCTTGAATCTGACTCTCTGGATTTATTGAGCACATCTGAATATCCAGATCTAAGTCACGTACCTCTGAGAGAAGGCTTCGAGGAAGGTGCATCAGAGCTCCCCAGCAACAATATAAAAATATTTCGGAAAGAAATGCTAAAATTGATGATTGAAGGAATTAAAATATCTTTGGTGAGTGATTCACTTCTCCATATCCTACTATTTATTTAAATCAGAGGGTTCTTGTTATTTCTGGCTGCATGGATAGAATCCAAAGGATTTGGATGTCATTTATTAAGCATGAATCCTATGGGAAAGCTACTTTGATCCAATTTTGTAGATTATCTTCAATAATGATAAGTCTGCCCCTTGCTGGACTGGCCACTGAACTTACTTTTTCTAGATGTGGAGGCCCATGTGAGCTGACCCTTATCTAATAGTTGTCCTGTGAGATAGTGTGGACTCAATTATGTGAGCTCACCAGCCATCAAGGATTGTAATGTCTCCAATAAAGATGTTCAAAACCAATTGGAATAGATTTAATTTTTTTTTAGTAAGGTTCAGTGTGTTGTAACACATGCTTCCTAACGTGAATCTGAGGTTGAGAGGCAAAGTGAATGCAAATCCTCTCTTCAGTAACTCAGTATTCTGCCACTGGACTCACTGGTGAGATTAAGATTTAAGCATTTGACCTTGCATTTGGAAGACAGAGTCCTTAAGGTGTAATTGGCTGACATATATTAGATCGTTTCATAACTGCTGGATTCATCCAGTGAGATCTGACCCATGAAGATGAGATCCCAGCATATGTATTCAACAGTTATTGTTTAACTTGATGCAGGTTCCTTCAAAAATTGACTTCATTTTAATCCCTAATTTGTTTACCTGAATTGGTTTAGGAAGCAGGCAGAAACAACCCTCCACGTCAGCAGTGGAAGCGCATGCTTTGGTCCTGCAGGGAGACGTTCCGATCCCAATTGGGTCGGTTGCTTGTTCATCTTCTGTGTCCTGCCCGTCTATTAGAAGAGAGGAAAATGGCTTTGGAAATAGTTTATGAACCAAACTATCAGGAGATTCTGCGAGAATGTCTTAGTCAAATGTTGGAGGTAAGGCATCTGCCATTAAAGTTTGCCATATAAATGCAAGAAGTAGTTCTAAAGCATGTGTGTTAATCATTTTATTATTGGGGTAAAATGATGAGCTAATAATTCTGTTGGAATGGATACAAATGTAAGTACTATAAATGTAATCACTATACAGTTGATATCCATATTTTAACACATTTTTATTGCAGTGCATTGTATTTGAAAATTACCTAAATATATATTGAACTAAGAATGTTCAAAAAAAACAGAAACCAAATGAGGCAGCTTTTTTTTTTTTTTAAATTTTTTATTTTTCACACCATAAATCACAATAGCCATGATATACACTTTTTCTTTTCCACACATTTACAGTGACTTTTTCTCCCCCCCCCCTCCCTCCTCCCAAGCCACCCCCCCCCCTCTCATCCATTTTAGGTATACAATCTAGGTTGCATTAATTCAGTCAGACAATGTTGTCATTCAACAAAAATACACCAGAAATTCTACTGAGTCCATTCTTTTCTTTTCTTCTCCTTCCATCAACTTAGGTAATGTTTGTTCCCGGTAGGTTTTCGCTATTGTATTTAATGTAAGGCTCCCATACTTGTTCGAATATTTCAATATTATTTCTTAAACTATATGTTATTTTTTCTAATGGAATACATTTATTCATTTCTATATCCCATTGTTGTATTTACAAATTATCTTCCAATTTCCAGGTTGACATAATACATTTTTTTGCTACGGCTAGGGCTATCTTGACAAATCTTTTTTGTGCATCTTCCAAGTCAATTCCAAATTCTTTATTTTTTATGTTACTTAGGAGAAAGATCTCTGGATTCTTTGGTATATTGTTTTCTGTTATTTTATTTAATATCTGATTGAGATCATCCCAAAATTTTTCTACTCTCTCACATGTCCAGATTGCATGAATTGTTGTTCCCCTTTCTTTTTTACATCGAAAACATCTATCAGATACTGTTGGGTCCCATTTATTTAACTTTTGCGGTGTAATGTATAGTCTGTGTAACCAATTATATTGTATCATACGCAGCCTCGTATTTATTGTATTTCTCATCGTTCCAGAACATAATTTCTCCCATGTTTCCTTTTTTATCTTTATATTTAAATCTTGTTCCCATTTTTGTTTAGTTTTACCGTGAGGCAGCTTTTAATGGTGTGTCTTGTTCGGATTACTATAGCATGGACCCAAGCTGGCACTGTATTTGTATGAACTGATGCATAACCACATGGAGGCCTTGTCCAATAAACAGCAGTCTGCAGCTGGCAACTTTTATACATCATTAAAGCTCTGTGGATACAAGTGTATTCCTCTTGGTGCTCCACCCAAACCAGATCTCATTAAAGCTGTTGAAGAGGTATGAAGCATGGCTCCCTTTTTAAAATGGAACCTTTTCAGAATAACCTTCTCTTGCATGCAACAGTATATTTAGCTGTCTGGTCTATAGATAAAATAAAACTGCATCTGTAATGGAATGGTAACCATTTGGAAGATATAGTATTTAAGGTGTGGCATTGATACTATAGTAATATTTAAACAAGTTAAAGCCAAGGTATCATCTATTAAAAGCTGTGAGGCATTGTGCCCATCCTGTGTTGTATTCTTTTCGCATCTTGCCATAACCACCTAGTTTAATTCATAGTTTATTTACAAATTCTATGAAAATCAAGATGTGCCCAATTTCTGTCAGCTGGCAATATTTCCATTAAAATTATGCCTTAGAGCTCTCCCAGTTACTCCGTTAGTTTCTCCACTGAGAAACCGAGTTAATTGGATCTGGAAGATAAAGACAACAAATACTAAGATTCCGGTAACTTTGGTACAGTAAAACATCCCAAGGCTCATTAGAGACATTTTCAAATTTATTTTGAAATTGAGCCACGTAATTGGTCCATAATCATATGCCTTGATAAAGGAAGGGTTCAAGCTTTATCTTTGCTACAGCTGAATTTCTCCAGCTTTGTGTTTACTTCAGCCGTAGTGTCTCCAGACTTTTGTGTTTTACCTTGGTCAGTAACTTACCTTTTAAAGAACATTTTGAAGGCATGCAGAGCTGTTTCGGAAGTCCATTCGGCCCATTTACTTACTGTAATCACGACTATCACTGCTGGATACGATTTTCCCTGCCTATATGATAAATGAAATCTCCTGGTTGATATAGTTAATGCTCTCTCGACCACAGCTGAAACCTATTCCACCAAACTGTCTATCAATACTGATTCTGTTTCTGAATCACTAAGATGAGATTATGCTTAACCAATGTCCCTTTACTATCAGAAATACTTTCTCACTTTCACAGAGAGACAAATGGAGATGAATAAAGAACCACTGAAGTTTTTTTTTTCAATCTTATTATTATTATAATTTATAAACACATACAGTTCAAAGAGATATGAAAAATACATAGTAAATAACAAATTAATACAGAGATATTAAACAATAATATTGCAGAATAAAAATATATCATAAAAAAATTTTAGATCAGTTTAGAGTATGAACTATCTCTAAAAAAATATGATATAATTAATAAAAAAATATAAAAAAAGAGAGAAAAAAAAACCCCCAAAAAGGAAAAAAAAACAAATCTGAATTAAAAACTTTAAAAAAAACCTACCGATATAGCTAAATCACGCCGATCACTCCGATCTCATCTAACAGCCCAATTATCATACATAATCATAAAAAGAAAACAGAGCCAGATCAACTCACCACAAATGAAAATATTGAATAAATGGTCGCCAGGTTAACTCAAACTTAGAAGGGGATTCATAGAGAGAGTTTCTAATTTTCTCTAAATTTAAACATAGTATAGTTTTTTTTCAAAATTGGGTTTTGTTTTCTCAGTAATGCGGAAAGATCCTTGCTCTCAGGCCCCCCCACCCCCTTCCTGCCTAGTAAATATTTTGTGTCTCCTACTGAGACGTTTCTATTTACATTTATGGTACAGATCTTGATTCTGCAAACATGGGACTGGGCAAACAGTAGACCATTGTCTCTTTTTTTTTTGATTGAATAAATATAAATAAACATTGAAAGTGAAATACATAATAATTTTGTCTTTCAGGAGCAGATTAAATATGTGAATGAGGAAATTGCAAATAAAATAGCCTGGGAAAAGAAAATTATGACTTCTCAGCAGAGGTAAAGTCGCAGTTAGCTAATGTGTACATTAGGATACCAACTCTAGGGATGCAGGTTCTGCACTGAATTGACCTTTGGCTGAGCCTGAAAGGAAGGGGAAAGCATCAACAGAAATGTCTCAATCAGGATTTCTCTCGTGAATTTACCCCCAACTCCTAAAGCACAGAAGATCTGGTAATTGGGATGTAAGCCACCTCTCCTTTTTGTTGGTTATCCATTGATTCAATAGCAGCAATAAAAATGAGGATGGGTAAACATTTTTAGAACAAAAAAGTGTTTTCCATGATGAGGACAGTTTCACTCAATGTATTGTAAAATGTATTTATGCTGCAATGTTTTTTTTAAAATAGACAACGTTTCATCTGAAGATTGTTAACAGCAACTTAGACTTACAAAGCCCATCTCAAGCAGTGGAGTGCTGTGGGGCTCTGTAATGGGAGAGTGGCTTAAGGAGGAACTGGAGAAGGAACAAAACATCTCAAAAAAGATTGAAAGAGGGAGATTCAAGGAGCCAGGCTCATTGCCAGAGTGGATAATAGTTAATTTGTGGATCTGAAAAATAGCCATAAATAACTCAAGGATATGGGGACAGTGCAAGACTTAATCTGAGTCATCCTCTCATGCTGGATGTTGATATGATACGTTGGAAGGATTAAAAATCTTGTGCCCCAGTATGAATAGAGTAAATAAACAATCTTGACGATAAGTGCAGAGTTGAATCATCAGCGTGCACGTCGAAGCTAAATAAATGTTTATGGATGTAAAAGGCTAAGAATAAATGATTTGTATTTAAGAGAGAATACACAGTGGCCGAAGTAAAGGCAGGAAACTGGTGTTAGAATAAGCTCTGATGAAAGGTCATCATCCTGAAGCTTCAGCTCTGTTTCTCTCTCCTCAGATCCTGTCTGACCTGTGGAGTATTTTCAAAATGTTCTGTTTTTCTTTCTGATATCCAGCATTTGCAGTTTCTTTTTGTGCTTTTCAAGATCATTATCAACTGCCACTGAAAAGTGCATATAGAAAATAACTGGATGAAAATGAGATGGATTCTATTATTAAGTAGCTTCTTAAAATTTGTTGAAGCATAAATCATGATTTATACCTTGATAGCAGTATTGGAAGGCTGCTAGGGAGGGGAGGGAAATAAAGGTTTTTAAAAGTCCTCGATAAAGTAATTTTTCTGCCTAGCTCAAGATTTGTTTTTTTTTTTCAGCCTCCTTCAACGGCTGGATTTGAAATCTAAAGATATTTCCAAAATAGCTGCTGAAATCACTCAGAATATCTCTCTGGAGCAAGGTATGGAGAGGAAGAAAGTGATTCAGCACATCAGGAGAATGTTCAAGATAGATTTAAGTGCTGGCAGGCACTGGCGAGAACTTGTCCAACAGTTAACGCATGAAAGGTAACTTTTAGAAGTAAAAACCAGGTGTTACATTTACCTATGTACATTAGTTACATACTGATAATAGATGCTAGGTTATTTGTTCTAAAGATTTAAAATCCATGTCTCACCAGTGAATAAGATGTTCTTTGGCTTGGCTTCGCGGACGAAGATTTATGGAGGGGGTAAAAAGTCCACGTCAGCTGCAGGCTCGTTTGTGGCTGACAAGTCCGATACGGGACAGGCAGACACGGTTGCAGCGGCTGCAGGGGAAAATTGGTTGGTTAGGGTTGGGTGTTGGGTTTTTCCTCCTTTGCCTTTTGTCAGTGAGGTGGGCTCTGTGGTCTTCTTCAAAGGAGGTTGTTGCCCGCTGAACTGTGAGGCGCCAAGATGTACAATTGTAAAGAAAGGATCCCTTAATAGAAAACATTGAATAATTAAATTGAGGCATCTGCAATGTTCTTATCTACTTTGTTTATAATCCTTGTTTATCACATCCGATTTTTGTATATTTTGCCAATTTTACTTGGCTACCGGGACCTAAACAAAAGTTCTGCTACAATTTTAAATCCTTTTCTGCCTATTAACTCTTATCTCAATTGTATGTTTTACTTTCATACCCTTTCTAGCCATGAGATGATTTCTTCCTCAATAATCTCTCCCCTTTTCCACCCCAACTCAATCCCTTCCCCCCCCCCCCCCCCACGACTTTTTATCATTTTCATTATTTGGAGATCTTCCAATCTGATAAAGTTAACTTTTGTCATTAGGTGTGTAGTGTACATCGAAAGAATCAAAGATTTGTTGATCTGAACCACAGCTTTTATTAACAAAAGACTCACTTGTAGAATGATCTGGGTCTGGCGAGGAGCAACCCTTTAAGACCCGCCATCCTATACTACAATATACACATATATACTTCGGTGATAGAATCGTACTATCACATTCACCCCTTCTTTGAAAACTGACCCTGGGGTGAATGGAGGGCTGTAAAAAAAGGGGGTGAGAAGTGCATAGAAGGGAGCGGATGGAATGTAGGGCGCTAGTGAGTACGTCCTGTCAGCGAGCGGTGGGGAGGCCTTTGGACCGGAGGGAAAACGTGACCGCTTTCCAGACGGTGGCATTCTCTCTTTCGACCTGCTTATTACTGCATGGGTTATAGCTGGTGGTCAAGCTTGAAGCAATACCACACTCCAGGAGGTTCTTCCGCAGTTCAGCGCTCATAAACGAGGACCTCCAGTCACTGTGGATGTAACCGGGGTACCCGAAGATGCTGTGTTAGGCCTCTATAACTGAGGAGGTGGTCATGTCCAAGCAGGTCACAGCGAATGGAAAGCGAGAGTACTCGTCGATCACGTAAGAATGTAGGTGTTATAGTTGGTTGACGGTAGGTCCCCTTGAAGTCCACGCTTAGACGTTCAAATGGCCGGGTGGCTTTGATGATGTGGGTGTTCTCCGGGCGGAAGAAGTGTGGCTTGCACTCAGCGCACACTGGGCAGGCTCGGGTCATGGAGCTAATCTCCTCGACCGTGTAGGGCAGGTTGCGAGCCTTTACGAAGTACATGAACCTAGTGATTCCTGGATGACAGAGCTCCTCGTGGAGTCTCTGCAGCCTGTCCAGTTGTTTGTTGGCGCAAGTTCCACCGGAGAGCGCATCTGGCAGGTCGTCAGCAGTGTAAAGCACCTGCCAGCGAGGTAGTGCCTCCAACGACGTACCGCTTCGACTATGGCCTGGGCCTCCTTCTCAATAGAGGAGTGTCGGCTCTCCGGGCCCTGGAGGGTCCTGGAGAAGAAGGCTATTGGCTGGCCGGCCTGGTTCAAAATGGCTACCAGTGCAAAATTGGATGCATCGCTCTACTTGGAACAGAATGGACTCGTCAATGGCGTGCAGCGTTGCAGCGGCGAAGTCCGATTTGATGTGGTCGAAGGCCGCTCTGGCTTTGGTTGACAGGGGGAAGGAGGTGGTCTTGATAAGTGGCCATGGCGTACTGTAGAACCCATTGGGCGTAGTACAAAAAGAAGCCCAGGCAGTGTCTGAGTGCCTTTTGGGTGTGGGGGGGTGGCAGGTCCATGAGAGGACAGGTCAAGGTCCAGTATTACCACCCCGTTTTCCACCATGCAATCTAGAATTGCGAGCTGAGAGGTCCGGAAGACACACTTGTCGAAATTGTAGGTTAAGTTCAGCCAAATAATTGTCTGAAAAAATTTCTCAAGGTTGGCATCATGATCCTGCGTGTCATGGCCACAGATGGTGATGATGTCCGGATACGGGAAAGTAGCTGTTAGCCCGTTCAGGTCTACCATCCGGTCCATTTCCCACTGGAAAACCGCAATGCCATTCATGACCCCAAAGGGTACCCTGAGGAATTGGTACAACCGCCCGTTCGATTCGAAGGCCGTGAAAGGTCGGTCTTCTTGACGGATCAGAAGCTGGTGATAGGCCGAACGTAGGTCACTGGTGGAGAACACACGGTATTGGGCGATTTGATTCATCACATCCGTGATCCGTGGGAAGGGGTACACATCCAGAAGCGTGAAGCGGTTGACTGTCTGGCTGCAGTCAACCACCATCTGCAGCTTCTCCCTGCTTTTAACAACCACCACCTGAGTCCTCCAGGGACTTGAGCTGAGTTTGATAATGCCCTCGTCCAGCAGTCTGCGCACCCCATTTGTGATGAATTTCCTGTCTTCATAACTATACTGCCGACTTTTGGTGGCCACTGGTTTCCAGCCAGAGGTGAGGTTTGCGAAGAGTGCTGGAGGTGCGACCCAGAGGGTGGAGAGGCTACAAGTGGAGCACTGGGGCGTGGGGGCTGGTGGTATGGGCTGTCGTTGGCATGAGGCCTCCGAGATGAAGTGGTTACAGACAGAGAGTGGGGAGTGGGGCCCCCCCATAATGCAGGTAAACTTCAGAACTGGCACTGAAAATCCAATCCCAGCAATACAGGTGCGCACAGTTGAGGGAGGACTAACAGTTTAATATCAGTAAATGTGATGCCCTGGACTTTCAGGGTCACCATGCAATACCCCTTTATGCCAGTCGAGTGTGATCAGGTCACCAATGAAATCTTTTGGTCAGTGGGGAGAATGACCAGTCCACAACGTTGGGCCAAGTCTGGACGGATAAAACTCTCAGTTGACCCCGAGTCAAATAAGCAATTAGTACAGTGTCGGTGCACTTTAATCAATTCCATCACTTTTGTGAGCGGATGGGGGCAGTCCTGGTCCAGGGTCACTGATGCAGCGACCTGTGCTGGGGACTGTGGAGTCTTGCATGATGACGTCATGCAACGTCGAGCCTGAAGTGCACTACGTGTGTGTGGTGACGTCACCGGAGCAGTCAGGCTGGAGCTGTCGTTGGCAAATGGCTGGAGCTGCTGCTTGCAGCCGGCTGGGGCCGTCGGGCTGCCAACGGTAAGTGCTGGGAGCCGTTGCTTGCAGTCGGCGGTGGGACGGTTGGTCGGGCAGTCGGCGACGGTAGTGGTGGTGGGTACCAGGTCGATAGCGGTGGTGGCGGGTACCTGGTTGGTGGCGGCGGTGAGTACCTGGTCGGCAGTGGCGGCAACAGGTACCTGGTCGGCAGCAGCAGTCGCTGAAGTCAGGGCCAGGGTCAGAGCTGGGGTGGTCATCACCGGACCCGGAGCTGAGGCGACCGTTACTGAGGTCGGAACTGGAGTTGGGGTGGCTGTCAATTGAGTCGGAGGTGGAGCAGCCATTATCGGGGCCGGTGCCTGGATGGCTGTTGCTTCGTGTGGGTGGTCCAAGCAGGCCAACGTCATCGCGGCGAGGACGGAGTGTCCCTTCCGCGTGCAGTGCCTGCCCCGTGATGTCAGGCGCTGCCGCGCGATCGAGCCCTCGCTCTCATTGGACGAGAAGTTTGAATGAGGGATGGTGGTTGGGCCTCACACGAGGCACTGTGTTTGGTGGTGGCCATTTTGGAGCGACAGACTACAGCAAAATGGCCGTTTTTAAGGCACTTCTGGAACCTGGCTTTCCTTGCAGGACACTGGGACCTGCTGTGCTTGTCCGTCCCGCAGAAGTAGCACTTCGGGGTCGCATCAGGCAGGGTAGCGGCGGCAGCCAGGTCATCGGAGGCCCATGGGATAGTAGGGTTAAGAGCAGGCATCCTACTCACTTCATAGCGTGGGGTCCAGCCCTGAGAGTAAGCATCCATACTTAAGACCGCAGCCTCAATCGTCTCTGCAATCCGGGTCGTGTCCTCTAGGTTTTCTCCCCCATGCTCTAGCAAGCGCTGACTCACCTAATTCGATCCGACCCCGGCCACATAAGCATCCCGAATGAGATCGTCGGTGATCTCAGCTGCAGTTCTGTCTGCTCAGACACAGACTCTGCCCAGTAACCTTAGTGCTTGGAGGTTAGCTCTACAGGACTCACTGGGCAGTTGCCTCCTGGTTGCTTTCTTGTACCAACCATAGACCCTGTTCACAGGTTGCTTGTAGAGTCCTTTCAGCACCTTCATGGTTACTGTGTAGGTGGCTGCATCCTGGATGCTCTCGTAGACCCTCGGGGACACCATAGACATTAATACTAGCAGTCGATGGCCGTCCTTCATCATGGCAGGGTCAGAGAGCTGTAGGTAAGCTTCGACACACTTCACCCAGTGCTTGAAGTCATTCAGGGCAGTAGCTGACTGCGGGTCGATATTGAGGCGTTCCAGTCGCAGCATACGCTCCATCCCGAGAAAAGCTTTTGTTAATAAAATTGTAGTGCATGTCAAAAGAATCAAAGACTTGTTGATCCAAATCAAGGCTTTTATTAACAAAAGACTGGAGCGTATCACATGTAGAATGATCTGGGTCTGGCTAGGAGCAACCCTTTAAGACCTGCCAGTAGGTGTGGCTACGCTCTCAGTCAATCACAGCCATCCTATACTACAATATACACATATATACATCAGTGATAGAATCCGTACTATCGCCCCTGACCCTTCTCCTCTCCCGCGGCAGCAACCCCACACCTCTCTCCCCTGTGGTAGCGACTCCTCTCCCGCTGATTGTGGCACCACCCCACACCCCCTGCCCCCCCACGACATCGACCTCTCCCCCCATGGCAGCCACCTCATTCACCCCCCCCCAAATGTGCCCGCCCCCTCTCCATCTTGCGGCAGCGACCTCTTCCCCCAACCCCCCCCCCCCCCCCCCCCACCCCACCTTCACCAGGGGTTTCCATGTGATGACAGCACACAAATGCTGACGTCACAGGAGTAACCGGGTTGGCCATTTTGCTTTTCAAGCCGCCAGTGGACTCATCCTGGGTAAGTTTAACTGGGTTCCCTGACTACCTCGGAGGTAGGGCAGGGATGGACGACACTGACCGGGTTGGACCCTTCCAAGCTGCTTTGTGAGTGGGGTGCGAACCGGGCAAATTGCCCAGTTAACCCCATTTTACGAGGCAGCTTGAAAGCACCTACTGAGTCAACCAGCATTGAAACCACGCTCTTTTGTTCAACAAGTCTGCTCAAATCGTTTTGTTTTTCATATTTTACCATCAACAGCAACTCACCATGCACTCTACCTACAGCTTGCAATTAATCTTTAACCCACGTGTGTTAGGGATGTAGGAGGAAAGTATTCGACCTGAAGAAAGCCTACACTGACAGGGAGAATATGCATACTCCACATAGACCAGCGCCGAGATCATGATTGAACCCAGGATACTGGAGCTGTGAGCAGTAGCTCACTGTGTTGTTCTGAAAACATGATTACTGAACCATGGTAATTAGTCTCCATGTTATGAACAAGTGTTGAACATGGAATTAAAGTTCAAATTTATTATCAGTTTATACCAGGACAGTAAGAATATTGTTGGTTCTGTGAACTGTTCTGAAAACTGACTCTAACATGCATCCAGCAGTACAAAACAGGTGAAATAATGCATTTCTATGTGTGATATTTCAGTGAAAAGATCAATTATTACATAGATAAAGCATGGGAACACAGTTCTGAGGTCCATTCATGAGCTTGATTCATGAGCAATATCTACCTTGGCCACATTCTCTTCTCCCTCATCCTATCAGGGTCAAGGTTCAAGAGTGTGAACTCATGCACCAACAGGGGCAAAGACACTAAGCCTTTTCACAACGCCAAGTACGTATAAGTTAACCCTCCAAATTGGAGGATCAAATCGCAGGAATTGCGCAGTGTGAAAAGAAATAACCGGGCAAGGCGAGTCACTTTCAACCTGGCTCCGAGAAGAGTTGAGAGCCCACTCTGACAGCTCCACGCCCCATTGCCTGAGCACCGCTCTGACAGCTCCACGCCCCGCTCTGACAGCTCCACACTCTGACAGCTCCCTGCTCCACTGCCTGAGCCCTGCTCTGACACCTCCACACCCCACTGCCTGAACCTTGCTCTGACAGTCTACACTCTGACAGCCCCCTGCTACGCTGCCTGAGCCCCGCTCTGACAGCTCCACGCCCCGCTGCCTGAACCTTTCTCTGACAGTCCACACTCTGACAGCCCCCTGCTCCGCTGCCTGAGCCCCTCTCTGACAGCTCCATGCCCCGCTGCCTGAACCCCACTCTGACAGTCCACACTCTGATAGCCCCCTGCTTCATTGCCAGAGCCCCTTCCTATGCGATCCAAGCACGATCTGAGCTCCCCTCCACAGTTTTAGGTCCCCTGAAAGCAGCCACCACTTCCTCTTCAAATTACAGACGCGTTACCCAGAGGAGTGGCGTGAGGGAGCGGGCAGCATGAGGAAATGGGGTGGGGGAGCATGCGGTGTGAGAGGGAGCAGGCCCAGAGGAAGGGAAACATGATGGAAGCAGGGCAGGGGAGTGGACCCGGCGTGAGGACTGCTCGGCTGAGGCGCTGTGGGCGCTCTTGGGCACTGGTGGCAAAGCAGCAGTGGCATCCCACTTGCAGGAAGCAGGGCGATGGTCCGCCATGATGGAGCCTGAGCATCACCATGAAGGGGTGGCCGCTCTGGTTGATGCTGTGGCCTCTCACGTTGGAGCCCATATGACCCTGATGTCCAGCCTTCTGCCCTGCTTGGGTGCCAGCTCCAAGCAGCTGATGCTGGCTCACTCACTGGCCACTCTGAGTGAGGCAGCGCAGGGCGAACTATTGATCAGTATTTAGTAAACCTTCCATCAAAAAATGACACAAAAAGTATTTTTTGTTAAGTATACAGATGTCATTAACATTTCAACAATAAACATATGACACATTAACCTGTTGTGATTTTGTGCTTATAAAGATCATAATATCTAAAGCTCTGACAGCTGTGAAATGTCACTGTGCAGTCAGCTGATTGTCAGAGCATTGTACGTAATACGTCACTTGTGACGTCGCTGCTGGAAGCGGGACCCCCCCCACCCTTAAAATCCCAAGTAGCAGAATTACCTACAAATAATGGTGCAGTGTGAAATGCTGCTGGGTTCAGCTTGCCCTGCAATTTTTCCTCTTGGTGCATGATTTCATGCTCTTGATCCTTGACGCTGATAAGATGAGGGAGAATGGAGTGTGGCCAAAGTAGATGTGGCTGCCTCACTGGAAGAAGAAAGCATGCGTGTTTAGAAAGCAAAAATCAGGCAGAGCTCATGAGAATTATAAGGTAACCAGGAAGGACCTTAAGAAGGGACTTAGGAGAGCTAGAAGAGGACATGAGAGTAGAATTAAGGAAAACCCCAAGGTATCTGAAGAACAAGAGGATGAGAGTAAGGGTAGGACTGCTTAAGATAAAGGGGGTAGGGGAGGTCCTTAATTAATAGTTTGCTTCAGTGTTCACAGGGAGAGGATCTTGATGAATGTAAGGTCAGCATAGCACAGGAAAGTGATAGTACTCGATCTTCTGAAAAACTGATGTCCCTGGGGCTAAGTGGGATATACCCCAGAAAGCAAGGGAAAAGATTTCTGGGGCATTGACAATGATCTTTGCATCCTTGCTGGCCACAGAAAGGGAACTGGAGGATTTGACAATGGCAAATGTTATTCCTTTGTTCAAGAAAGGTAGTAGGAATAATCCTGTGAAGTGTTGACTGGCCAGTCATATGTCAGTGGTAGATAAACTATTGGAGAGAATTCTTAGGCGCAAGATTTATAAGCATTTGGAAAAACATAGCCAGCATGGCTTTGCAGGGG